>NW_010136030.1:48126-53289 GCF_000699245.1 Pterocles gutturalis | reverse complement strand
ATGTTAACATAATATATTATTTAATATAAATCTTAATTTATAAAAATTGTCAACTAAAATAGTCAATGATAAATTTAACCCCTCTCAGCAAGGGAAAGGGTTAACTGCCTTGGTTTCCTCCAACAATTATGGTGAATGCTGATCAGATCTGGAATGATAAGAATAAAATCTGATTGAAACTTCTGTCTCTTTGGAAAAAAAATGCATATGTTTTAATTAAATTGAGAACTAGCTGGTTAATCAGCAGAAGGACTAATGGTCTGATTAGCAGGAAATGTCTGGTGAAAAATAGACTGATGGAGGGAGAGGCTTTGCAAAGAGCACCCAGGCTTCATCCAAGAATTCCCAGGGTTGAGTCCTCTCCCTGGGGGGTCCTCAGACCCGAAGCATTGCAGGAGACCAGGGGGTAGGGAGAGTACAAGGATGGGGGAGAGAGGATTGCAAAATCAATTTGAAATTTTTTGTGTCAAGGGGAAAACAAAAAACAGCCACCACTCAAACTTTTAAAATTAAAAAAATCAATGGAGAAATGTCCTTCTGGCTGCCCCTTCCCCCACCGTGCGAAGCACAGGCTTCCTTCTGATTAAAGCTCAGCCTGGAGCAGTTCCAGTGGCAGGAGGCCAGAAGAGAAGCTTAAGGTGCTCTCTGCAGTTTAAGGTGGAGCTGTTTACCTTGCCTTTCCCGGTAGCACCAGGTTTGGCCAGGCAGCAGCATCCTCTTGCTTACACCAGTTACACCCCAGCCATGCCACAGCTCAGGTTTACACCACCCAAGGACAGAGTCCAGCCCTCAGTTCACAGGCACTCACTGGCAGATGAGCCTTGATGGGGTTTTGTTTTGCTTGCAGCTGCCTCAAGTTTTCACTAAAAAAATTAAATTAAGTGCTAGGTGAGAGCGAAGGGGTGAGGGAATAAGTCCTGTCCCATTGCTGGGAGATGTGGTTGGGATGCTCTCTCTGAGCAATGACCACATGTAAGGGTTTGCTGGCAGCGCTGCAATTTGGGACCAAACCCTTCAGGAGGTTTGTTCATGGTGGTCTCCCACATCCCTGCTTTCCCCAAGGGTCAGCAACTACCCAGGGCTGTCCTGCTGTTTCCTGGAGATGCAGTCGGTGCTATGGCACAAACAGCCCAAGAAACACCTGGAAGAGAAATGTTTTGTAGCCCACAAAAAGGCATGAGGCCATGCTGGCATTGGGATGGGGTGAGGAGTAGGAAAGAGGTGCTGCTGGGCAGGTCTTGACCTGGGGAGTGGGTGCAGCCCCACCACGAAAGGTTTGCTCCAGAAACCAGGACCAACACAGGCAACCCATGCAGAGACCTGTCCCAAGTCTTGGTGTTGAAGCTACGATGTCTGCTTGATGCCTTTTCTCTCCATAATAAGATGCCTCAGCATATGGTGACGGGTCTGACACCCACCAGAAATGCTTGATCCCAGCCCACAGCCCCCTCCTTGCCCAGTGAGGGAGGGAGCACTGGTGAACCCCAGCCCAAAACCATATGGGCTCCTCTCCAAAGGTAACTTGGATGTAATTTTTGGGGAAAGCTCAGAAGGGCTTTCTGGCATCAGGGCTGCCTCCCTAACCAGCCCCTCCAGCTGGCAAGAGAAGCATCTCCAATTTGCTCAGCTGTCACACAGACCTCACCCCAGCCTCCCTGGTACCGGTGTTTGTAGTTCACAAACATTTACTGACGCTGATCTGTGCTCCTATAACTCAGGGCTCGTGTGGTGCAGTAACGTTTGACCATCTTTTAGCTCATAAACTGGAACAGGCAGCTTGGATGTTTCTTCTTGAAACAAATACACGCAGCATGTGTATGATGGGTCCAGCAGTAAGACTGACAAGGTGCTGCCTTCCCAAGGAGCAACTTTTTATTAGGATCTGTACTGTGTGTTTGGTATTATGGGGCGATAAAGCTGGTAATGCCTATTCACATCTCATTGTCCATAATCGCTTGGAGGAGAGACCAGCAGCCAGAGCTGGAGTCTGCAGGAGCGTTTGCATGGATTTCAGCTGCTCTCTGACCAGCCAAGCCCCCGGGACAGCCCCTGTGGAGGGAAGCTGTGGCAGAGGGGGGGGTGTTTTTGGTGCCCTGATAGGGAGCAGCAGCGCAGTGAGGTTAAGAAATAACACACGGGGCGATGCAAATACCAGCTGGATTTAAAAAGTGGCCAGCCTCAGCTCTGAGACCCCCAAAATACACGTAAAACCCCATTTTTTTCAAACCTTTAGTGCTATTCATTCCAGCTAAACATGTTACTCTATGTGCCAGTGGCGGTTTCTCCCATTTGAATAAAAATACATGAGATTTCAGATCTAGCCAAGATATATGATGGCATATACTGAGTTTTGAAATTGTGCCTACTGTAGAATAAGTCTTACATAGGTTTTTCTGTGGTTTTTGTTTAAAAGTGCTGTGTGGAACCAGGTAAAAACCACTGAGCAGTTCTCAAAGAGCCCCAGATCCCTCTGCATGGAACCATCATTGAGACTGGAGAGTTGCCAAGTGCAGAATCTATAAATCATGAATCAAACCCCCCATTCCCATCCCTAAATCACAATTGTTTTAAAAAGAAATAAAACATTGGTTCTTTTAATTTGCCTTTTGGAGTCTGTGCCTTTAGGCATATTTTCCAGCTTTTCTAAAACATGAGGACTAGAAACTTCCTTTCATTTCTCAGTGAAAGCTGAGAGTCTCACTTAATTACTTGTATCCAAGAGCCACAGCTTTATGAAAAATTCCAAATATCAGAAGATTGGTAAGAAAAGCACAGGAGCTGCCAACACTGAGGCTCCAGTTAGATGCGAGATATTCCTTTTATAAGAGTCCAAGAAGAGCATGCACCACTGGGATGCTGGTCTGAGTAAGAAATACAATGAGTTGGGCTGAACAAATGCAGAAAAAGACCTAAAGTCTATGTTCCTTGGCCAGGGCGTTCACATTGTTGCTCAGCTCCCACCACCTTTTGGAGAGGCAGTCACCAGGTCTGCAATGCACGCAGCGATTTAACTGGGAGCGGGGCAAAGGTGGCTGGTGCTTGCGCAAGGGTCCTGGCAACGGCAGCGCACAGCACCTGGCAAGGGCGAGCAGGGAGGTGCCAAGGGGAGGTTGGGGTTTGGTAAAGAAATGCTGAGGCTCAGCCAGCCCTTCAGAGAAGCAGCCCCGTGAAATTAGGGTGGTATTTGAGACCTTTTCTTGTTCAGGTCCCAACTTGCACCCCTACCGAAGCAACTTTATTGACCTGAGCTGTTCTCCAGGCACTGGGTTTAGCGTCACAGACCTGACCACGGGAAGCATCTCCATCCAGCCATAGAATCATAGGATGGTTAGGGTTGGAAGGGACCTTAAAGATCGTCTAGTTCCAACCCCTAGTGCCCTCCTTGGCAGCGCAGTTTCTTCTGGGTTTGCTTTAGTGGCCACATCCTCCCATCCAGGCCTGGTGTCCCAAAAGCACAACCCCCCCAGGGAGCACCACCTGCCTCTTGGTGGTCCCAGGAAGGGGACACGGGGAGGAGAAGCCACCATGGGCAGTCCCTTCTGCCACTGCATCTCCCTGGAGAGGCTCCCCCTGCCCCTGGAGGGGACAAGGACATCCTTGCAGGGATTGCGTGGGTGAAATAAAGCATCTTCACGTGGCCCAAACCCAAAGGAACCGTGGGGGCTGAATCCCCTCCTCCTCCCCGTGTCCGAGCATCCCTGGCCACAGGCCACCGCCTGTGCTGGCACCCTGAGGGCTCTCTTTGCCTTTGCAGAGAACATCTCTTCTCGCTATTCATAGAAATGATGAGATAATGGCCTGAAATCTTGGTTCCTCTAATATAATTGAAAATGGAGCTAAACTGTAACTCTAAAAAGGAAGTCTAAATTAGGTTGCAGAAGAGAAAAGGATATTTGACAGCAGGAGCAGGCTCTGGAAATGCAGTCATTGTTTCTACTTATGGGTTTTGAAATGTAAATAATTTAACACCCAGCTAAGCAGAGGAAAATCTGCTATTTTTGGTTTATTCTGAACAAAGACAGCTGTGTATGCTAAAACATACAGTTCAGCATAAAAAAAAAAAAATAAAAACAACCAAAAAACAAACAAACAAAAAAACCAAAACCAGAAATAATGCTGGAGAGAATGTCTTTAGGTATTTAAGACCCAGCACCAGGGTCTGGGGTGGCTGTGCCTTGTGTTACACTGGTACTTCTGCAGTAACCTTGAGTCTTACTGGGTCATTCCAATAAACCCATAAATAAATTATTTGGATGGGCTAATTCTAGGGATTCATTAAATATTTCCGTTGAGGGATAAAAGCACAGGGAGAGGTTGCAAAGGCAGCACTTCAATGAGACGGTGCCAGCGCTTGCGTGGTCAGGCTGACCCCGGGTTAGGTGTTAGATCCGGAGTCGGCATGATGTGGATCCTGCTCTCATTAGCGAGATTCCCACGGCAGCAGCCGCTATGAGGTACCGGCCGTATTCAGCCCAAAGCAGCATGGTGAACCAGATTGCGATTCAAATTCGAGTCTCCATTAAAATAACGAGCGCTACTGCAGACACACGGGCACGTCTCTGGGAGATGAAAATGAAGCCTCCTCCTTCAGAGACCTTAACTGAGTTATTGTGCTTTTGGTAATTAGCGCAATCAGTCCTGATTTGGTTTTCTGCACTCTCAGCTGTCTCAAATACACTTTTTTTTTTTTTTTTAAGTAACCTGCTGGGAGAAAGGGTTAAATACCTCCCAGCTGTATAAAACCTCCTGCAAATGTCACTGCCTTCCTAGCCCTGCTCGCTGCCTGCTGATAGAACTGGCAATGGTTTGATGAGATTTTGGTGGGATTTGCTCCTGTTTATCTGCTGGCTGGAACCAGGCATGACCATGAAACCTCATCCACCACAGTAACTAGAGTAACTGCAGCATTAAGAGTAATGGATGCTCTTTCTTTAGCGTTCACAAGGTCTGGCCACACGAGACCAGGAATATTGTGCTGAGGCTCCTGAGATGGGAAAACTTTGCAGCTCAGGGATGTACCGCTGGGTCCCTTCTCCTTGCCCAGACTTTGCAGAGAGGCCACAGGGGTCAGGGAGGAATTTTTCCCCAGCACAAGAGCCACATTGCCCATGCCGAGGAGGGGGTTTCAGCCTTCTGGGCTGACACACATCCACCTGCCTGCAT
>NW_010136030.1:46884-47884 GCF_000699245.1 Pterocles gutturalis | reverse complement strand
GACCTCTCCCTGAGCTGCTGCTCACCCCATCACCATCCCATTCCCAGCTGGTGGTGGTGGTGGTGCAATCCAGGCTCTCCCAGCCATGGCAGGGAGATCACAACAAGACATCACAAGCCTGGCTGGGGAGGCAAACCCTGTGCCGGTGCCCGCCCCAGCAGCGCGGGGTGCGTGTCTCAGCCAGCCAGGCACAGCTGGGACGAGTCATGCGGCATTTCTTCTGCCATGAATGGAAAGTTAGATAATGTCCTTTAGAGATATAGATGTGTATTTTGGGTGGCCAGCGTTTCCTACGCAGTGCAGAGACTCTCCTTGCCATTGCCAGGCTGCCCAGCTGTAAACACATGACGGAGCTTGAGGGCAAAACACGTTGGTGCTGAGACTTCTTGGAAAACCTGACCCTGGGTGTGGGGAGCACCTGGAAATCTTCTTCCCAGCTTTTATGTTAATCCGGCCCCATGGGTCTTCCTGAAGCTCATTGAAATTCAGGGGGAGTCTTCCCATTGAGTTCAGCCAGCATTGAATAAGGTCCTTTTTCTCTTCAGTAGTTTTTTTGGTGTGTGTTCTTTTTTTTTTAAACCTATGCTCAGTCTGGGGGAAAATGTATTTAAACACAGAAGTGCTGCATTTGCAGCTGTGCTGCTATTGTTTCCCCAGCAGCGATGTGGCTCCGTGAAAGGCTTCATTCCCATGGGGAAGCAGTTGGAGGGAATGGCCTCTACTGCAAAGGTGGTTGAGCCCTTTTCGCCTTGCTCCAAACCCATGCAGATGTTGTCGGTCCAACTGGGCTGATGCGGAGTCAAATATTGCTCAGGCTTCACTTGTTTTGCATGTGAGAGAGAAAGTCAGTTAAAGAGGTGGGCTGGCATGCCAATGACAACTTTTCCTTGGTTTGGGGGTTGATCTGGGCTCCTTTCTATACGTGCTTTTTATCCGTGTACCAAAATAGAAAGTTGGGTCTTGTATAAAATACCTTATCCAGGGAACTGAAAGCACCTCT
>NW_010136030.1:5569-46858 GCF_000699245.1 Pterocles gutturalis | reverse complement strand
CCAGTTTACAGATGGAAATGAGACTTATCCAGGGTTGCAAATAGCACTGGTGGCCGAGCTGGGGATGCTGCCCATATCCCTTAACTCTGCTTGGCTCTCCCTCCCCAGGGCCACCATGTCCCTTTATCACCAGTGGTATTCAGTCAGCACAGATGCTTGAACCTCAGACCTCCTTTATCCCAGACCATCTCCCCTTCAGCATGACTCCTGTGGCTGTAATGAAGTCGTCTTTAGTTTTGGTGACAGTGAACAAAGATTTGTCTGTTCTTAGCCAAGACTAGAGGTGAGGAAGCTATAAAGACTCCAGCACCTGATGCGCAGCAGCCACACTCCAAAACACCTGAATTCTGGGAGAAGAGTCCTGGTTCCCACAACCTTCCCCTGACTTCCCCGAGGTTCCTGGTGGAAGGTCCGTGGAGAAGCCACAAAGCAAAAAAACTTCACTGCTTCTCCCCAGCTAGCTTTCCCCTCTCAGCAGCTTTATCAACCTTGCCTCCTTTGCCTTGGGAGCTGTTTAGACTAGACAAGCAAGCTTTGAGTGTTCACCGCTTTCCCTCCCTGCTTTCCTTACCCCCCACCCCCCCCCGGCGGCAACGCTGCCTCTCCCGCCTGCAAACACAAAGGCGAGTGAGTCAGCGCAGGGAACACCAAGTGCTCAAGATATGAAGCAGATGGGATTGAGGAGGCTGGTACAAATTGTCTTTTTTAATTCATTGAAACTCTCTTCAACCTCCCCCCGCCCCGCCCTGACTGCTCTCCGTACTCTTCATTAGCAGGGCTGAAAATGAAGCTGCTCCCTTGCAATCCAGGATTTTGTAGTATCAGCCACAGGCATGACTTTGCCCCACGTTATTAATAACGATGGTGAATATTGCAAATGGTTTCCTGTGAATATGTGAATGCTGGAATTATTTCAGTGGGTGCATTCTGCTCCTTTCTTTGTTCTCCACCTTTCTTTGAATGTCCATAGAGTGCATCACGCCAGAATTAATGTCTGTAGAAATTGACTTTTGTAACAGGATGAAAATCAATAGAAAATTTCAGTTTCTCTTTACAGGCTCAATCAGATGAACATTTTGAGCCAGAGTAACAGAATGTGTCACAGGTTGAAGAGAAATGGTCAATCAAAATTATCCAAAATCCATGTTTAGACATTTTCCATCATAGTGAACTGATCAGATTTTGCTAAATCCTGTTTCCTGTGACAATGCATCACAAAATATAAGTTTTCATTCTAGTTATTTCTGTGTTTAATGGATGTGTGTAGGGTCCTACAGGGTCTTTGGGGATGTTAGCAGACAGATGCATTTGTTCCCATTTTCCCTGCAGGATAAACTCCTTGTTATTCCTATTTTTGGTGATACTCGTTCACAAGACTTGCATAATACACACAGGCTGGAGGCTCTTTTTGCCTTATGTGAGATTTGCTTGGGGTAAAATCTTAGATTTTACAGTTAATGATTTTTTGCTAGATAAATGTATTTTAATGGAAAAATTCCCAAACACTGATTTATGTTGTGATGGTTGCAGAAACACAAATCAGCAGGGAATGTATTTTTTAAGCATATACTGGTGTTTATTCATTTAAGCCATATTTTGATACCTCAGCCAGGAGATAAATCCCATATCCTGTGATCAATGTCAACTAGCCATCTAGCTCAGAAAATAATACTGAAAAATGAGAACCAATCTCAACGAGCATAACAAGTTAAAAACATTTCAAATAATGGCCAACTCTGGCGAAGTAACAACCTGCTTGAAGAGACTCCACAAGGAGAAAAAAAAATGTAAATTCGTTGGATAAATTATTTGTTGCAAATTATTTCTTCAGCTCTAATTAGTAATCTTCATTTTACACAGTAGGCCTTTAATGACCTGCTTGACAACTATGATGTCTGATGCGGGGATTTGCATGAAAATGAGTTTTGTTTTCTCCCATCCCAGCCATAGAGCAACAACAGTGAGGACGCTCAGCTTTACCATGCAAAAGGGGAATAACCAGGCACCCAGGCTCTGGGTAAAAGGAGATAATTCAGCTGTATTTTGGGAAATAGAAAAAAAACAGGAAGCACTAATTCAAACAAAACATAATAGCACCCGGCACACAAACAAACCTAATCAGATACGGTTGCTAAGTGGAGTCATGTGGATAGCAGATGATGGAGCAAAAGGAGAAGCTACAGCTCTCAATGAAAACATGGTGACCCAGCTCTAATAGGTATTGCAGTGTTGTTTTCTGGGATTAAATAATCTTTTGCCTTTTTATAGCAAGGGTTTTAAAATGTTGGACTTGTTTCAAGTGTGTTATCATCTCCTGTCTGCTGATAATTGACAGGCTTTGGATCTTTCTCTGGCTTGTATATCCTGCATCCAGATAGAGTCAAGCAGAAGACGATGCTCTTGCCAGTCATGAGCAGCCCAAATGAGGTTAAAAAAGAGCAAGAGAAAATCAGAAAAGGCAGCAAGCCTGATGTCCCTCCTGCACCTCTATGGGTTTCTTTCCCTGGGATTTGCAGTATTTTTTGGTGATTTCAGCAATGTTATTCCCAGCCCGGTTCAGCGCATCTTGTTCTTTGACAGCTCACTGCACCTGGAAATTATTACTTGATAAAAACTGGCAACTTCTCTCATTTTGGAAGGGTTTTTTTGTAAATGAAGCTTTATTCTTACTTGTGTTCTGCTGGTATAAAAGGAGGTGAAAGTGGATGTAAATGTAAGGAGCAAGGAGCACTGTAACACTGCCTGCATGTTGATGGAGCAGTCTTGACCTGGTGGTGCAGGCAGAGAAGGGCTTGGAGGTTTGTATTTTGCAAACAGGCGTGGAATGCACACATACAGTCTCTTGTCAGACAAGCTGCCGTGGGAGCTGTGTTCATTTATTTGGTGGCAAATATAAACATGATGGCTGGAACTGCTACAATAAATTAGTGAGCTATTGGGGTAGCTGAGATCAGAATCCGACCTCAAAAGAAATTTTAGCTAATCTATTTTTTTTTTTCAATTTTATTCAAAATAATATTGTCATCACATCAATTTGTGAAGAAAAAGGCAATTTTTAGTTGCTGGTCATCCCATTCACTTGATTTTTCTTGTAATGATTTGGCAAATGATCTCCCAGCAAAAAAGATAAAAGATGTCATAAACCACTTCCAGCCACTTCTCTGCGAATTGATCCCGCTCCTTCTTCATATATTGTTGATCTTCTCATTTAATCACTTGTCCGGAGGGCATACACAATTTTGTAGGAAGTAAAAATGTCACACAAGAAAAAAGGAGGAGAATGAGAGCGGAAATCTCTCCCCTTGCCAGGCTGTGTGTCCTATATGGGAAACAACACCCAGAGCAAGGTCTGCGCTGGGCTGGGAGGCTGAAGAGGAGTCTGCCTTCATCCTGCCAGCATCAGCATCACTGAACCTGGCTGGGGGAACCGTAAATTATTCAGGGGCAGATGGACAGGCAGCCAGAAATACATCCAGAGAGCCAGCATGACTGTACGAGTTCTATTTTACCCGAAAAATGATCTAAAAATAGGTTGGGGAGGGCGCAGGGGGTCCCCCTCTGCCGGCAGCCCCCACCCAGCTGAGCTTTCCCTGTGTGCAAGGGAAAGCAAGTTTTTGTGGCGCTGGTTCAAAGGGACAACAACTGGCCATGGCAATGCAGCCTCTGGCTTTCACGTGTCAGAAACACAGAAGCTGAGGGGTGAGCCGTGGCTGTTCCTGTGGACACAGCACTTTAATGATATATTGAATTCTTTTGTATGCTGGCTATTTTTTTTTTAAGGTCAGGAGTTGCCGTTTTAAACTGCTCTGTAAAAACCAGATGTGTAAATCTATTAGCTTTTACAGTGCATTTTTATGAGTCAGAGAAAACCTGCTCAGCCCCCACGGGTTCTCTGACCCAAACCTGTGGCCCCAATGCTTGCCCCACAAGGTGTTCAGCCCTTCAAAGCTCCCCCCGTAAAATTCGGCCACCTCTGCGGGCGCTGTGCACAAGGGGGGGGCACAGCCTGCATCCCTTGGCCACAACCTCTGTGGAGGGGACACATCCTGGCTCCCGAGATTTTGGTCCCCAGAGACCCTTTGCCAAAGGACCAGAGGAGATCTGCATCTCTGGAGAAAAAACAATTTCTGCAAGTGCATGCAGAGGGGAGCAGCTGTGGGGTGGCTGAGGAAGGGATGGAGAGCTGCAAAACCCAGCAGCAGACGGTGCAGGAGGAGAAGTGGCTGAGCAAGTCCTTTCTAGGGAGTTTCCGTGAACATCGGTGATGTGTAAAGCCAAGCTGGGATGCACGTCCACAGCCTTAAAACTACTCCTAATCTCCTCCAGGCTTAGCTGGGCTGCAGTATTTAACAGCTCTTCTCCCGAGAGCCAGCAGAAACAGGGACCGTGATGGGGATGCCCGAGGACTCTCCAAACCTGGGGCTGCTCCGCGTCCACAGTGTACCCTGGGCACAGGCTGAAGCAGGGAGCGGGACTGCTGACCAAAATAGCTCTGCATGCCTAGAAAGTGATGGTAGCTGGTGTCTGATCCTGGCTCCGTGCACTTCAGGTCATGTCTCTTGTGGTTTAAAAAAAGAAACAGGCTGTGACTGCAGGCCAAGTCCTCTGTTCTCATAAATGGCCACAGTCCCACTGAGCAGAGTTCAATCTATTTATACCAGGAAAGAATTTGGCCCATCAGATAGAAGAAATCCTGGACTCCTCTTGGACTCTCTAAGTTTCTGCCCCGTAGACCCACAGGACTGGATGTCCATAGAAAGACAGAATAAGGGAGTTTTTTCATGAACACTGTTTTATAAAAATTGCAGATACAGGGAAAGCAAAATTTTTCATAGGAACACACCCATGTTGATTGAACTTTCTTTGGAAACAGTTTCTCAGCAGGCTCAAACCATAAAATTCTCCACCAGGAAAATTCGTACCCCACCACAGAAAACAGTTGAGTTCAAAGCATGCTGAGCACCAGGGATGTGAACAAACGGGGAGGCGAAAATCCCAAATTCCAGTTCTTGCTCTGCCTGTGGGACTTTCACAACCAGGGAAGAATCTTGGTAAAGGGCGATTTGCTCGTCCAGGGTGTTCCTCTCGCTGGGAGGGTGGAGAGGGGATTTGATTTGGTTTTGCTTGTTTGTTTTAGACAAGCTTTGAAAAGCTTTGGCTTCCTCTCAAATTCAAGGGAAGAGCTGCAAAAATTTCAAAGAAAAAAAAAAAAAAACCTCCATGGGTTTTGAAAGCTCTTTCCTGCCCTGTTCCAGAAGGGGCTGTTAATTGTAGAGCATTTCAATTGCAGAAAGTCTGGCTATTGAGTAGAAGAGTCTTTTTGAGTCTAACCAGCTGTGTGGGACTATTGTAAGTTGCTCTCAACATCGCAGAAGCTCAATATAGTTAGCACTGCTCTGAATTTTTATTGCCACTAGTTGTAAATATGTCTATATGCATATTTCATTGTTAGAGACCCCTACGAGCATCTAGGAACCAAAACTTCCCTTCTACACCCCAGCCGCCAAAATTAGATTATATCCTGATTGCATAATTACTGTATAACAAGGTTTGCTCAGCCTCTCAGTGCACAATGCCTGTTTTCATAGCATTTTAATATGAGCGACATAATAGGCACCAGCTTGAATAGCTGCATGCCAACGAGGCATTGCATTCCCCAGACCAGCTTGAGTTTGTAAAAATCTGGTCCAGCTGCTCCGCACACAGAAGGGTGACAAGCAAACGCCTTCCAGCCCGTGCTGGGCCAGGAATGAGAACACGCACAGAGAAACACTCCCCTTCCCCAGCCTGAGGCACGTGGCATTGTGTGGGTTATTTCTTCAGGCTGCCACAAGCCGGTTACGTTAATGTTTTGTCCTTTACGTGTGTGTTGCCTGCACTAGCATTTGCAGATCTGGACCGATAATGCTCCCACTAACATTGCTCCGGCTGCTGCCTCTCTGGTCTTTCCTCTTTGCTCTGAGTGAATAATTTAAAATGGCACAAGGTTCATTTTTCTAACAAGTTAGGCAGCAAATTTGCTCGTATATTCAGCCCTGGCTTTGCCCTGAGTGGTATGGAACTGGAACAGCCCGTAAACAGCAATTTGCTCATCTTTTCAGCTTTACTGTTTAGGCAATGGGTTCTACTTGGATGGTTGAAGACCAACTCTCTCTTCGCACAAAATGTTTTACCGGCTCCAACAATAACTGCAACCTGTTCTTTCTGCTTTGCATTTATTTGCAATTAAAATAAATGGACCAAATGCTACCAGATAAAATGAGCGCAACATTTCTCGTTGACTTACCAACAGGTCCCATCACCCGGCAGTCGCCGCATGTCCCCTCCATCCATTGCATCCTGATGATGTTTTCACTCTTTTTTCATAAAACACAAATCCATGGACTCACTGGATCTCGTTCTCAGCCTGTCTCTGGAAGGAGCACGTTGATGATGCATAGTTGTTATGGGAGGATGGTCCCCAGCTCTGCACATGCTGGTTTATTCTGGGGGGCTCGTGAAGAAGCAGAGCTGGGACCTGTCTCACTGTGATGGTAGAGTTGTCCATAAGTGTTAGGCTGTTCAAAGAGAATGGCCTGCTCATGGCAAAGCAAAGATTATGGGCCTGGGCTTACTCATGGTAATTTTTTTAAGGGTTATCAAAGTTGAAACATGCTGTCTTGAAAAAAAAATTGAAGAATTCTGATAATTTTTCAGGCTCTTTAGCATCAGATGCATACAATTTGGGGAAAGAGGTTTTCCTGTTCTCAGCCTTTCATTTTCCTCTATCTCCTCTAACTTGTGGCTCAAAGTCACTCAGATCATCCTCCTTGTTTTGCCACCCTGCAGTGCTGTGACTCGTCTCTCTGGTTTGGCCAGCGCCCAGGGCAGTGCCCAGGAATAGCTGCTGCTCCCCGCGCCGGCCAGGCTGACAGCTGACAGAGAGTCAGGGCACAGCAAACCCAGGGCAACACATACACGCGTGTGTCTGCATGCAGAAGAAACCCCTCTTCCTCCCTCGAAGCTATTTTCTGTCAGTGATATAACCAGCAGAGAGCTATTCAGAGAAAGGCTTTTTAAGGCTGAAGTGTACTAAGGACGGCACTCAGGCTATTAGGAAGCCAGTGCCCGTGCTACACTGCACTCCTTTCTCTGAATGGGCTAGCCCGCTGCCGTTAGCACGGCAATAACGGCCAGGATGGACACACTCTGGAGCTGTTTTTTCACGCTTTTGTCATCTCCAATTGCATTGTGTTGCAGAGGTGTCACGGATGTCAGTGGGACTGCTGAGGGATGTTGGCGATGCAGTGCGATGCAGTGGAGCTGAAGTCATCAGCTCCTCTGAGAAGAGGGGACAAGAGAGGGACAGAGGAGCAGGTGTCTCCCTGTATGTTTGGATGCGTTGAGAAGCAGCAGCACAGTGATATGCTGATAGCAGTGCCTGCCTTCCCCATAGCTTTGAGGTGCTTGGGGAAGAGGAAGGTCATGGCTCAGCCCTGATGAGCTTGTAGGTGTGTTTTCCAGGGAGTGACTGGGGATGGCCAGTGCTATTGGCTCTGAAGGTGAGCAGCGTGGCCGAGCATCGTGCCCTTGGCTGTACGTCACATTCCCACCCCTGCAGCGAGCAGCCCCAGCACCCCATCCTGTCCAAGCAGCTCTGTCCTTCACTGGGTTGACATGTTTTTACATGTCTTTCTCACTTTGTTCCTTTGCTTTGGTGTCAGACTCACCACTCTGGAAAAATTAATTAACAGACTTTTCAGGTGCAAAATACTCTAAAAAAGAAAAGAACCTTAGTCATAAAAATTGCTAATTGTGGGTAAAGGGAATTAATTCTTGTACATCCCTGGGAAAAGCAACGACTGGCGTGATAAGAAGACAAATGACTTTTCGGAAAAGTTTGCCTATCTTTCTTATCTAGAGTGTGCTATTTTAAGTGTGGAAGGAATTACTTTACTTTATGGAAGCACCCCAGCAGCCAGCACAGGTTTCAGCTGGCTCTCCAAGGACACACCAGTTTGCACGCTGCCATGGCACGCCGTTCACAGCAGTGCTGGATTATCATCACAGCCCCGTGTCACCTCCTGTGGTGGCCGGACACCCTCTGCACGCAGCTCCAGAGACCAGGGCCATGGAGGGGTAAGCTGGCTTACCAGCTGGGTATTTTTTCTTTTCCTCGAATGAAATCTGCCCCAGCTCAGAAGGAAGCTGCGGCTGGGACTCTGAAGCAGGCTGCAGCTCTCGTGCTGCAGCAGTTGCCGTCCGCAGAGCTGGAAGCAGCAGTTTAATCTCGCTGCGCTGTGATTTCCTTGTTTCCTGTGTATTTTGGAGTCTATTAATGAACCCAAGTGTTCTCACATGGGAAAGGCAGCCCTTGGGTTTCCTTCACCTGCCAAAGGGGTTAAGCATGTGACGATGGTGAATCTGGTAGAGGAGAACGGTTTCTGTGCTTTACTGTGACCTTCCTGGCCGCCCCGCTGCAAAGCAAGGGGCTACAGTATTTAGAAAGAAGCTGAACACATTTCGGGGCATTGTTATACATTCAGTTATTACACTGAAGAAGTACTGTGTCTCTCCCCCAAACAGCAGCTCCACTTCTCCCAGCGTAGTGCAATGCAAGGGCCCAGATTTCAGATGTCAAAGCTGGAAAACTCTGTCATGTTTGTCTTACTGCAGGGCACAGGATCGGGGAGATCACAGCGGAGAAGTCGGCCTCATTGCAGTGGTCTTCATCAGTCAGTAGCACAAGTGAGGGGCTGGGACATGAAAGAGGGACTCCATTTGAAAACATTTTCTTGTTCGCTGAAGGCAATGGCTTGTGCTATCTGAGGTCAGAGTGGAAATTTCTTTGGGTGCAGGAGGCTGGGAAGGCAGTTGCTGACATCCAGCTGGGGAAGGCTGGCGATTCCCACAGGTGGTCTCAAAGGCTTTTAAATTTTAGTTGATCTTGAATATCACAAATTTGTCCAAAGCTTTTACAAACTTGCAAGTTTTATAAAATTAGATTACCCAACTGGAGAAAAATTTTGGCTGGCATTCTCCCTTGTGCATCACTCCAGTTGCACAGACCCCAGTGTGAAAACCCCAGTCCTTTGGTCTGGAAGGGTTTTGATAAGTCTCTCTGCCCCCATAGCGATAGAGAGGTGCTATTTCTCAAACTTCTCCAAGGTCAAGGACTACCAATATCTGCTGGTTCAAGTCATTCTTTCAGCATCAAAGAATACTTCTTCAGCACAACTGACATTAGGACTAAACTCTCCAGCTGTAATTGATTAGCAGCTTTCACAGAAAGGATCGCAAAGCACTTTGTGAGCTACAGACTCAGGACATGGCCTCACTGAGCCGCTTTGGGACGGGGAGCAGCAGAGGCGCAGACGGTCAGCAAACACGTGGGGCAGGAGAGGAAATGCCAGCGATTCCTGGGCAGACGTCCACCCCTGCCAAGTATGCCATCGGGCCTTTAATAACCCCGCAGAGCAGATATTTTTAAAGTCTCTGCTAGACCACAGAAAAAAAAAATCAGATTTTTAAGGTCTTTGTAGACAGATGTACCAACCAGAAGACGAGTGTGTCCATTTAGGTCGGCATCTGCCCCACCGGGGTGCTGGCACGATGCATTACCGGGTCAGTGTGATCCCAAACAAGCTGAACATTTCAGGCAGGAGCAGTCACGGTGTTTTCAACTTCATCTGTTTTTATCAAAACACATGGGTTGCTCTGAGCACCGATGCATTTGGCACCCAGGCGTATCCACCCCATCATCGCTCCCAGCTGCACGCACACCCTGTGCCCCAGCCACGGCGAAGAGGGCAGGGGAAGACCCACAGCGAAAGGAGGATATCTCTGCTCAGAAGAATGGACATTTCAACAGGCTCCCATCTCACTTGAGAAATGTTTTGATTTCGTTTCCTCTGCAGAACATAAACAGATTTTGAAACCTCAGCAGCTGCCGTGAAACAAACCCGTTGTTCCCTGGCCAGCTCTAATTGCGGCTCGCAACCAGTGCTTGCCTCTTGAAGTCAGGAATTACACGGGGGGGGACTCTGGCTCTGAACAGATTTGTATGGAGAAATTTGATTTTCCACTATCTTTTTAAGCAAAGTTTACTATTAAGTTTAAGATATTTTTTTTGCATTTTTCTCTCCCACCTTGTTACCAGCAAGTACCTGCAGAAGTGCCACACACGTGGGAAGGGCTGATGTGAACATGGCATGTGATGTGAGGCTGTCTTGTCTCTGGCTTTCATCCCCTGGAGCGCAGGGAGCTGAGCGCAGTGCTGGGGGAATGTTTCCCGGGCACCCCAGCATGAAACGGCCACCCCGAGGGCTGAGCACAGCCCAGAGCGACAGCGTCCCTGTCCTCGCGTGGGCTGGGCGCTTCCTTCACCCATGTCCCTGTCCCCTAAATCCACAGGCTGAGGCTTTCAGAGTTGCCTTGGAGGTTTTAATGCCAGATGAAAAAAAAAAAAAAACAAACAAAAAAACCAAAAAAACAAACAGACAATGCACCCAGTTCCCTTATAGAGCTTTGAAAATATCAATTCAACAACTTTGAAAATATCAGCCTTGTATTTCTGGGCAGCTTATGGGCTCAGAAGTGCTGGCAAACTGGACAGAATTAGGGAAGAGAAAGAAAAATGATGAAGTGCTTGGGCGGAGGGGCTTGGCCGGAGTGGGAGGAGGTGCCACGGGTTACGTGACCATGTCTGGAGAGCAAAACGTCCAAGGGTCAAGCGGGGTGGGTGGTTGGACAGAGGTAGCTGCTGTTGAGTGAAGCAAAATCCAACGTGGCAGCGCACCAGGAAACTTTTCCTCACTCTGAACTTCAACCCATTGTGAAACCTTCCCTCTGAAGTGCTGGGAAGCCCCGAGGTTGTGTCAGTGACAGCAGGGCTGGCCGGAGCCCCAGGAGGATGCTACTCTTCGTGAAATAAAGCCCTGGGGCGAGCTGGTGTACCCATGCTTTGCTGATTTATCTGATCACATCAAAGCAACCCATCCTGCAGGGCTCAGCACAGGCGGTGACATGACTGGCAGCCAGGTTTTGCAGAGCAGGGGCAGGAAAAGCCCATTTTGCAAAGGGTTGCGTGAGTTACAACAGGAGCGCACAGACCCGTTGCATGTACGTGCACAGAAACTACAGGCCAGCTTTTTTCTTCAGGGCTTCGTCTAAGAGAAAATCCTAATTTCACTGTCTGATACAAAGTGAGCTGATGGCACTTCCAGGGATTTATAGATATAGGACTTTCAAAATAATCAGTGCTGCTCTTGACCTGAATTCAGGCTTTTAGGTTCTTCATCCACTTTCATCATGGTTTTATTTTATTATCCTTGCCACTACATGGGTTTTTCTGCAATGACTAATTTTGAAGACGGTAAGCTCAGTGCTGAAAAACAGCAGCAGAAATGTATGGTTATCAAGAGTAATAGATGCCAAAGGCACAAATCTTACAAGTGTGTGAGGGGAAACGACGACAGTGATCTGAATACAGAATTTTTTGCATCCCATCTTTGTCTTAGTGCTTCTGTAACAGAAAAACAATTTTTTTTTTAAGTGTCTAAGGAATAACATCATAAACCAAAAAAACTTCCACATTACTGTTAGATTTCCTTGTGGTGTCTGTAGCAATCCCTCAAAATGGTTAGCTCTGTCTATTTTTTAAATTTTGCAAGGATAACACAGGAAAAGATTGCAACTGTGTTGGGTAAGCAGACAGCTTTTTTTTTTTTCAATGAATCCTTTGTGTATTTGATTTCCATTTGTACTTCTGCATTTTGGTGCACCAAATGACAGCAGCAAAGGAAGCACTGATTTTTTTCCTCCAAATTGACACTTTAAATAATTTCAACCAGTTTTGAAGCTGGCTTAAAAAAAATGAGGGTCATCATTTGGAAGGAAAATTGCCTGGTTTGTTCCACATTTTCCCAATATAATGTTTCAGATTTAAAAGCTCAATAACGTTGAGAAGTTCAAACATGTTTATCCGTGGCCTGTGCTCTGCAGTGCTCCTCCACTCTGCTGTTCAGGAAGGACAAGTGTTATGCAAAGTATCAGACCCATCATGACTCATTTCACATATCTAAAATAATCTGAGAAATCACTGCAGACCTTTTTTATTGAAAAAAAAAAAAATTGAATTCTTCTCTATCGGAGGATAAACAAAGCTATCATGTTTTGCCCACAGAAAATCTTCAAACAGGGAAAGAAGAGATCCCGTTCCTCTGATCATTTTTTCGTGTGTCATTAATTCCTATGGTAATCCCATTGCCAAATCCTTTGGTATCTGAAAGCCTTTGCAACTGTCATCTTTAAAGTCATAACCCAGGGGCCCGCTCGTCCTGAAACCCTCGATGTTTGCCCTGACGGCTCTTAGGCTTCGTGCTTGCACGTTCCTGGAGATTTGGGGGATTTCCAGCCCAGCGAGCGGCAGGGCTTGTTCATCTTAGGGCAGATGCTTCCAAAACACAGTGGGAGCTGGGCACACATGTTTCTAATTATCATATAAGAAAAAAAAAATTACATTTTTAGAGGTTTCCAGATATAGGCCTAAGTGTTTATAAAACTCGTTTCAACTTTTAAGAATGTATTTCCTGGCTTTGAAACTAAGAGGAGCCCCTTGACTTCATGGGACTTTGGATGGGATCCCTGACTGTTTCTGGAGCTCCAGCGCTGGGGTGGTGCAGCGCAGGGGCTGGTACCTGCGCATCCCACACCCCTTTTGTGGCTGTCCCTGCCACCAGTCCGTCAGCCCAACTGGTCGCAATACCTTTATAAGGATTGTTTGGGTGTTTTTAATGTCATCTCATAGGAGAAAAAAATTGTTGCGTTATTTTCCAATCTCTGAGGAGGCTTTGGCCAGCCCCAGTCAGGAGGCACATTTGTATTCAGAGGCATAAGAGCCAAAAGCCCCAGAGCATCCTCAAAATCATGGTGTGGGGAAGTGGGGAGAGAGGAAAGAAGGGTCCTCTCCTGGGACACCAACTGGATCGCTCCCTGATGTGACCTCCTCCATGTTTTTCCAGACCCATTATAAATAACATAAAAAAACACCACCCCAGTCAGTCTAAATAGAGTGGCTGGTGGCATTAATTTTTTAAATAGATATCCTGTCCTTTTTGCCCTCTTTGGTTTTTTGTTTCTTACACGAGCGGTGAGAACCGGTGTTATATTTTATTTGCCTTCATTTCAGCATTTGATCTACCTCCACGGAAAGCTGCAGTTATTCCACAAAACCAGTCACTGAGGTAAATAATAGCAATCTTACCCTATAAACCTGCTGAAACTGTTGAAATGCATTAAAGGATTATTCTTTTAAAATATAAAAAATCATTATTAATATAATTTAATATAAATGACAAGAAAACATACCATTAGTTGAACCTGTTATTAGAAAGGAAATTTTTTCAAAGTTGATTTTAATGCTGAATAAATAACAGAAATTATTTTTCTGGGAACATGAAGGATAGTTTTATAACATCAGTCTATCAGATATAATACTGCCCTATATCAGCTCTGTTCTCTGCCATGCACGCTGAAGTGTTCAGACTCTAAAATGCTGGTTTCTCTTCTTCAGAGAGAGGGGGGGAAAGTACTGATAATGAACATTTCATAAAAGCACAGAGACCTTTATCAAAGGAAAAGATGCATAATGCATTTTCTGTGTTATTATTATGATGGTACTTGCTTTTACACAATTATTATTTGATGTTCAGGTTTGCTTGAGAGGAACATCTGAAAGAGATCCGCTAAGTCAAATCCAGTGCTTTTAAAAGGCACTTAATGAATTTTTCTTGCTGTGTTTATATTGAGAGGTTAGTTATTTGTAGATCATCTGTCATTTTTTGTGCAAAGTGTTTGTTTTTTTAATTCTATTAGCAAAATTACTTACGTAATGGTTGTGTGTTTTCCCATTGAGGCAGTCCTGCAGGAGCTTCATGCGTGTTGATTTAGTGCTTATGAAATCGGTCTGTCTGGCCTCCCCGGAGACTAGTTTTTTCTTAATCGGTGGAGATGCAGACACGGCTCTCGCTGGACGTGCCTGATGTGTCCGCACACCCCAGTGCCCAGGGACCTGGGCAGCCTCAGCCCCGCTGTGCTGCTGACATTGTGGGGTTTGGAGATGCCCTCTGGGAACCAGGTTTTTGACCTCTCCCATCCACAGGGTCCTTTGGGATAAACCCGCCATAGTTAGGTAGAGCCTGACCTCCTGAAACACTCATCATCTGGGCTGTGGGGAGCCAGATGCTGCTCTTCCAAAGTAATATTAAAATCCAGCCCTTTTAAGAATAAAAAATATTTTTCCCCCCTACTATTGATGGAAATTTTTGATTCCCTAATTTCCTGAGGAATTCCTGCAAAATTCCCTGAGAAATTACATATGGGAGAGGACAACCACTCTGGCTCAACTCAAACACTTCATCTCAATATCCCGGCAAATTTTCATTCCCCCTTCACCTCTCCCATGTCATGACACAAGAGTTGGGAGGCTGACATGGCGCCCAGACCACTGCTCACAGTGCTTTTCCCGCACAGAGGGAAAGTAATAACAGCAATGCTGGGATGGGGAAGGGCTGTATCCTGTGCTTCCCCCATCCTTCCCAACCAGCACCCAGCTGGTCCATGTCCATTACTGTGGGGCGATGGTTGGGAAAACTTCTGGGACAGGTGGATCGCTTTTCACGTGGGGATTCAGCTCAAGCTCCATCTACATCGTCCCAGCAGTTTAATTTAATCAATAGAACATTAAATCATGTCAAACTAGTATTAAAAATAAATGGTATAGACTAGATATTGAAAATCAGGCGGGGGAAGGATTTTTTTCCCCCGTCCCAGTGTCTCTTTAACTCTGCAAAGGCTGTCAGAGCCAGAGCATTGGGCAACACAGAAAATGTCACTTTGAATTGAGGAGTTCATCACTTCAGCTCTCCTCTCCCTCTCTTCTCCAGCCAATCGGCGTCTGTCAGCACAACCCCATCTCTCATTAGCCACGAGGCAGCAGACGAGGCAGTACTTGGGCGATCTGACAGCTCAGGCCCTGGTTTTTACAGATTGCCTTTAGCAGCGGAACTTGTCAGACATTTTGGGTAGAAAGAGCAGAAATGAGTAATGGAGGCATCTGATTATAGCCATAAAATTCACTCAACCCCAAAAGGATGCACAGCCACTCCAGAAACCCCAAGCAGATATTTTAAGGCATTTGCAGACTCCGGGGCTGAGGAGCTCGTTGCCAGCAGCAATAAACTCCCGCGATCCAATCTCAGCGCACGCCCAGCCCCAGCCGCCTGTTTGATTTGGGCGAGGTGCGGAGGGCAGAAGTTCTCTTTGTTTACTTTCCCTCCCAATGACAGGGTCTGTGTGGAAACCCAATGATTCAGGCCTGTTGTTAAATCTTAATTTTATCGCCGTTGCCTCGGGAACCAGCATGAGTGCAGTTTTCTGTACTCCTCAGGGGTTTCTTTGGGGGACAGCGGTATTTTGAGATCCCTGGATTGTCGTTGCATGGCTATATTACATAAAGCACTTAAAACTCTGCCTGTGTCAACCAGACGAAGTGGCGGTGGCCAGGAAATCCAGGGATGCCTTGCAAGCTGGTATTGCAGTGCTGCAGCATCCACTGCTCTGCCCCACACAAGCCAGCTTGGTCTCATCCTTGAGGTGCAGGGCTTGGAAAGCAGAGGCATTGCTCATTCCTGGCCCGTTTTACCTGAACTTTATCTTTTACCTGAATTTTGACAGCACAGGATAGCGTTTTGCATTTTACTGTGTTTCTGCAACAGGCAGATGGGATGGTTTTGGGCTGGGGTTGAAGCAGCGGGAGAGTGGATTTCTCTTCCCATGCTCAGACCCCTAAAACTGGGCATTTATGTCCTGCAAGTGTCTGACCCCAAGCACTCACGATACCTGCATGGACATGTAGAGGAACAACACAGGGCCAGACAGGAGTGTGCTGGACTGGCACCAACCTCTCCTCTCGGGTTCTCCACCAATTTAGATGGCGAGTGGCTGCATCGCCAGCTGGAGGTCAGAGTGACCACGGAAAATGGAGACAGGGAAGCTCACCTGCTCTGTAAAAGGAGAACACAAGGAGCTGTAAGACAAGGATGCCCAGGCCAGACACTTCATCCCCAATGGCCCAAAATGGTCAGCCCTTGATGACCCTGGGACAGCTAAACCTCCAATTAATCATGAAACACCAGATCCCATGTCCTTTCTTGCCCATCGCCAGCTCCATCAGCATCCCAGCCAAGGTCAGACTGGCATGGAGAGTTTAATGCTGAGACTGGGCAAAAAATTCCTGTTTGCTGAGCTGACTGAGAGGCTGGGGATGCTGGAAGGGGGAGAGTCAGGGCTGACATGGAGCGGTGAAAAACTAATGGCTGTGTTCCACATTTATTTTTTACGTTACTTGGAACACCTTCTTTCAAGGATCTTGTTTTCCTTTCTGCTTTGTTGCGATTACCTCTGATTGTTTCAAACTATTAACATTCAAAAATAAGGCATATTTATCTCTTTCCAATATTTTTCACTGATTTTTTTCATTCAAATCCATCCAATGAATACAACCTGAACTAACTGATCTGACTAGGCAATTTTCAGATAAAAGCAAAGGCAGGGAGACATTCCTGGTTTTGCTGCTGCTCCCTGATGCCCACCGGGCACCTGGTGCTGCTATTTCCTGAAAGTAATAGGAAATGGTCCAAAAGAATTAGCAGCTGCTCTGGCTGGACATCTCCTGCCCATTATCTGAGGATGCCAAATGACATTAGCAGCGGCAGAGCAGTACTGGTTCATCTCCCGTGGTTTATATGCAATTACAGAAGGGGCAGCCCATGACCAGACGCCGCCGAAAGCAACGCCCGCTCCAGCATATTTGACATTGCGTCATTGCCAGCGCCCACCGATGACACCCTCCCTGCCTTCCATCAGAGGGAAACATGAGCAGCCGTTTCGCATGATCTGAAGAAAGCTTTTGACACAGTTAACTGCAGCATATTAATTAACAAACTTCAGCACCAAGGCTCCTCTGATGCAGCTCTCAGAGGGCTTCAAAGCTGCTGTTCAGGAGGGAGGGGACGGCAATTGCTGGGGCAGGTTCGTGTCTCTGTGTCCTTCACCATCGTGGAGATACAGCGTCCAGACCCAGGACCGGCAGCCAGGGCAGCGCTCCGGGGTGCCAGGAGGGGACGGAGCCACAGTGGGCTGGGGCTGGGCATCCCCCCCACATCTAGCCAAGCCCACCCTTGCATTAACCTGCAGCCCTGATAGCCCACAGAGGGGCTTCTCACTATGAGCTGGCTCTGAATTTTTAAGGAGACAGGAAATCTCCAGTTAGATCAACCCATCTGCTAGTGCTTGTCTGGCTGTGGGGGCTGCCCAGTTTCTGCTTCCCCGCATCCCAACTTGGCTGTATCCATGTTTGGACCCATCATGTTCCCATGGTCCTGTGTTCCTGCAGAAACCTGAACCGAGGGAAAATGGAGCAGCAGATGATGGCAACATCACCATGGCCCCAATGCACGGCGAGAGCAGGCCATGGAAATCAGGTCAGCTTCTTCTGGTGTAAATCAACACTCCTTTGCTGAAGCCAAGGAAGTTAAAAGAATGCAAGAAAGACAAAAATTAGGTCAATCAGATGCACAGCTCCTTTTATGCAGCAATGTAACCCTCTTCCTCCTCCCTACTACTTCTCTGCACAGCCAAGTAGGTCAGAAGTATCTCCTGTCAGGAAGCTGGATCCACCGAGGTAGCTCAGAAATATTCTCCAGATCAGCAGGATATCAGGAGAAGGCATCCCTGTCCCCTCCACCCACTGCAGTCGCTCCAGTTGCCCATCTGAGCATCAGTCTGAGGGGAAACAGGCTCTCAGGTAGGGGCTGGTGAAGCGGGGGACTAAAGCACCCCCCAAAAAGCTCAGTCTGGACTTCACTAGAGGTGAACCTCATTTCTAAATATCCTATTAGTTGCACTTGCCTTCTGTGCAGGGTTTTGCCATGGGCTGTCCTTCCAAGGGACATCACAGACGCTGCAAGGAGCTGCTCCGGTGGCCCCCAGCAACCCCCCAGGGGTACCACAGAGACCTGCAGCCTCCCAGCGCTGCTGGTGCTGGGGTGGGTTTTCCTTCCCCAAATCAGTGCTAGGCCAGTTGTCACGGACTTGTCCACAGCAAGCAGGGCAACAGCTCCTCTATTTCTCTGCTGAGCCCTCCTATATACAAAGGATGTATATGCACACATATGTACATACGTGTTTTACATACCTTGAACCAATGAGACCAAAACAACTGCTTAACACCCACTGGAAAAGAAGTATAATTAAACCAAACTGGAAATAAGATTACTAGGGAAGTAATCCAGTTTCCTATTTTCATTGAGCAGGAGCAGTGCCAAAAGGTAATTCTGAAGCTGGAGTAATGCTGTGAAGAACCGTAGTGGAGTCAGTGGAGCAGCACGGGAAGCACTAACGGGGGTGAGAAATGGACTTGAATCGCTGAACATGTTGTTCGAGCTATAATGGTTTTGTGATTCTAACTGAGAATTTTCTGCCTGAATCATAAAATAAATATGGGTCCTGGAGCACCAGGGTTTTGTACCAGCAGCCAAGGAGATGAAATCATGAGACTCTGAAATCCAGAGCTGCTCCCAAGTTTGGCAACTCCCCTCTGTGGTAAGGAATGAAAGCCCTGTGCCAAGGCAGTCAGAAATCATAAACAATCCCAGAAATGGTGATTTCTTCTCCCCCCAGCCTTTTTCAATCTTCTCTTCCTCTTCTCTTAAATTGCTCCAGGTCTGGTGTTTGCCTTATCTCATACCTCCATGGAGTCTCTCTGTCTGTCTGCAGACCATCTGCAATAGGCAACTAACACGTGTTCACACCAGTTCTCCCACTGGGTGCCTGCGGAGCTGGGATGTGACAGGCTGGATAGCGAGGGGTCTGAATTGCTTATGGCACTGCGATGTTATTGTAGTGACAACACCCACGTAAGACAGCTATAGTAGCAGCTAGAATTTGGTCCAACAGAAATAAAAATGAATAATACTAATTTCTGTAATTATTTACCACTCACAGGCAAATTAGTCATCTCTTTGCCATACCTGAGACAGCAGATGCCACAAAATACCTTCAGTGCCATCTAGCTACTAAGTTACACAAAGAGACACATTTGCAACAAGCACTAATTGCTGTCAGGCCCATCAGTGGCACCATGTCCTGGTGCAGCAGCTGATGCTCTGCCCTCAGGGATCCAATCAGGACGGTAATGAAAGCCACAAAGATAATTTGCAACCATAGAAAACTCTGCCTTAAATGGATGTTTATCTCAAGTACTGCAAAGTGAATTCCTCAAAATGAAGGCTAAATAAATAAATAAATAAATGCCGGCACCCCAAACCCACATGGTATTTCCTTCCACTCGTAAAGGCACTTCCATATCGCCTCTCAGAACAAACCCAGGGAGGAACAACAGTAATTTTTGTTTTTACCTGTTGTTCCGTGAAGATGTAAAGAAGCTGTTAAGCAATATCTCCTTTGCTAATTGTCTTGGGTTTCATGCCATGACCATCATGGAGATGCTGGTGCTCTGGCCCCCAGTTGTCAGCTGTCTCCAGGACTGCCGGACTTTTATAGAAAATACAACTGTCTTCAAAATTACAGTGGGGCTGTTTTACTGATGGTGACTTTACTGACCACCTCTGGTGACTGCACCCGTGACGTACGTCCCCACCACAACCAGTGATGTTCTGCCAGGCTGGCGGCAGGCTGGGATGCAGGTGGACACCAAGTGACCCAGCAAACACGTACTTTTCCTTGGATAACTCACATGGAACCATCACTGTGTGGAACTGAAAATTACAGCGACCTACTGGCCATGTGAAACCTGCAGAAATGGAAACGTGACCTGAGGGAGCACAGCCGGGGCTGCCTCCGTCAGGCTCTCGGCACGACGAGCAGTGGTTGCAAGAGGCAAAGAAATGAGCTGATGTTTCCTTTTTCCTCCCCGGCCCAGACCGTGGACTGTTGCCACACAGTCTGGTGTGTCCTGATCCATGCAAAAAGCTAAGAAAAACAAAATACAATTAATTTTTAAAAAAGAGACTGTTTTTATGACATCCTGTACTTTGGTGAGATTATTCCTTTTATGGTATAATTTGTCCAGATAAAACCTGTCTAGAAATGACCTTATGGTCTGGGTATGATGCTGATAGAGGCTACACACACATGCTTATGCTCCCACGATGTCAAACAGCGGCTTTTGGCCAAGGATCAGCTCCATGGACGGAGCAGGCGAGTGCCCCTGCACACTGTGCGGGTCTGATCCTGCCCTGGGTGCACACTCATGAGAAGGTGAAATCAGTCCCACCACCGAGAGCATGTGGCTAGTCCCTGGCTGTCATGGCAGAGCACATCTGGCAGCAATACCAAACCCGCTGACGGCAGAGAGACGTATGTCAGAGAGATCAGTGCCTGTCGGAGCACGGGGAGGACTCTCATCTCCTGTTTGGAAGTCCTCACTATGTTAATCCAGGCAAGACCAGACTACCTCCAGGAGCAAACAGCGTTGGCACTTTCAGGAAGCCCAGTCCAGCTTCTACCCACTGACAATCTGTCTGTAGTGTCAAACTCAGTGGAAAAGTTTTTGGAGCATATTAATAATTGACATTAGTGCTGAGGAGGATATTCATCTTCACAAGGATGGACCTCAGCAGTGTGAGGTGGGTCTTAAAAGGAGTATCCATGCAGCACCCCCAAGGAGACTTTTAGTCGACGTTTAAAGCTTTCACCATGAAAGGTAGATCCTGCGTGGCAAAAGCTGGCAGTTCAAGCGGAGAAGGGCTGCAGCCCTCAGGTGTCCCTCTGAGCTGGAATTACCATACAGACACTTAAATAAATACAAGACCAGCACTCGAACCTGACACCACATCTCAATCCAAGCTGTGCTGATTTACACCAGCCAAAAAGAGACCTGACCTGCAGGGCCAAACCTGGCCCGTGGCTATATCCAGGCAGGTGCGGTGATTTAAAAGCTCTGTCAGTGTCAGTCACCGGCGGGTCTCATTGAAAGCCAGATTTATCTCCTAATCTGCACTTGGAGGCACAAACTGCTACTGCTGCTCCCACGCAAAATGAATCAGCCCAACGCAGCCCAGAGCTGGTAGCTACGAGCATGAGCCCCCGCTCTCCCGTCTCCCTGATTTATATGTCCTTTCGCTAAAGTCAGCGGTGGCCAAACACCGGCAGAGCCCTTCCCCTCTCGCCGACGTGTTTTACACCCTGGATTAACATCAGAGGGGCTCTCCTGGAGCGGGGCAGCATTGGGGTCAGCACGGGGACCTGCCTCCTCCATGGGCTATGGCCAGGGTGGTTTGTAAGCTCTTTAGGGGTAGGAATAAGACTTTTGGTCAAGCTGATGCTATCCCTGGCATCTCCAGGCTGCCAGTCCCCAGCTGGAGTGTCCCCATGCCACGGTGGTGTGAGCAAGCGTTCCTGGAAGGACAGCGATGGAGCGGCTTCACTGTCCTGCCCAGGGAGGGGACCCCGCTTTGCTTGGCAGAGCTGGGGGAACGTGTGAGCACGTGGGGTTAACTCAGCGTTAAGGCTCACGGTTATTTTGGGCACCCTTCTCTGGTACTGAAACACAGGCTGACGAAACTCAGGAAGAAAGACAGCAGTATAATAACGGCCCAGATGTAGTCACAGGGAATATATGCTTCTGATTCTTCACATCCCAACTGCAAGCTTATTATTTCAGCATCTCTCCCCTTTGGGATTTTTTTCTTAACACTTGAAGAACGCTCCTTTTCTTCACTCCTGCACAGCATGCTTCCACTGCCCCATCGCTGCCCAGGCACATTCACTTTGGAGACAAAGCGAAACGCACAGGACACAGAATGCTGACACCCACCTGGCAAAGGGAGTATGGGATTTTGGGGGAGCTCCAGCAAAAGGGCAATTCCCACCAGTCCAGTGGCCATGGGACATTGCAAGGGTCAATCCAGGAGGACGATGCTGTTCGCCTGGCTGTGCCATGCGGGCTGGTGGTGAAAGCCCACGCTGTTAAAACGAGTCTTCAAGGGTTGTGCTGGAGTCTGCGCATTCCTCGGTGTCGGGTGAAGCCGCAGGGGTTTGGCAGAGCGGCTGCAGCTACGCCTGGTCCCTCCGCAAATCGTGTTGGCAATTTCAGGGAGCGAAATAACATACCGGCACTGCCAAAAGCCACAGTGATTATCAACAGTGTAAGTAATCAAGTAAAAGCACTTTTCCACAGCCGAATGACCAGATTGTCAACCATGCAAAGAGTAGTAGCTAAAATTGACTGCAGCTCGTACGGATAATTTCTACCAGCATTACGTTTTTGTACTGAAACAGCAATGCATAATGTATGGCCGTGCATCTCTGCAATAAACATTTTACATTTAATTTAGAAATCTCTGAGTCATTAGAAAAGTTCTTTGATTATGTTGCAGAGACCTTTGTGGAGTCAGCAATAGCAGAGTCTTTAAAAAGAAAACCAGTTAATGATGAAGGGAATCAGATGGATGCGAAATACCTGAGCAGGGAACGGGAACAGGAGCCCAGCGCTGTGTCCCAGCCTGCCCCGCACCCCATCCTGCCTGGGACAGCCCATCCTGGGGACAGCCACCACCCCACCTCCGGCACCCAAGCCATGCTGCAGCGCCGGGACAGTGCAGGTACTGTCAGGGAAGAGAGAAAAAGGCAATTCTCCAGGGCAGTTCAGCCAACCCAACATTTAAACCACCTTCGAGGGCTGCCCACGGCTCTGCACTGGTTGCAGAGACCAGTGGTGAGAAGGCTCCTGGAGTGGGTGCATGGGGGGCACGAACACCCCACAGGGGCCAGGAGCTACGCAGAAAGTGGAGGTCTGTGCTCGGCACCGAAGGCACGTTGTCGTGCAACAGGCTCATAGCAGCAGAGGGAAAATCAGCACGTCCAGTCCTGAAGCTCTTGTATATGTTTAACTGCCTTGGAGTCAAATCCCTGCGCTGGCTGCCCTGCACCCAGGTGAAATTGCCAACTGGGTTGAGAGTCACACCCAACGTGCACCCAAGGTGGTTCCCCTCGAAACTTGCTGTGAGTTGTGGGCTGGTGCACGGAGACATCTGTCATCACTGCATTTTACAGGAGGTAGGTTCACTCCGTTCTGCATAAAAGTCACTCTCCTCCATGTGTTAGCTCATCTCTCCTTGCCAGTGCACAACAACCCTCCACATCTCCCAGAGGACTGTCTCCTTCAGCAGTTTTCCATGGCTCCAGCATGGGGACCCACAGGGGACCAGCCAAATGGATCGTATTGTTTGGGTCCTTCCTCCGAGCCTGTCGTGCTGCCAGCAGCTCGGGCAGTCTGCGTGCTCCGCAGGGTGGGTCAGCTGGACACGATGTGGAGCTCGGTGCTTGATTCAATGTGAAAACCACCTCCACCAGCTGGGGACCCAGGTTTGAATAACCCATGCGATTTTTTTGTCATCTGAAAATGGGATGATCAAAATGTTGCTTGCAGGCAGAGCCGCAGAACGTGGTTCGGCCGTGCTGCAGAGTGCTCCCATAGGAAACCACAGGTCCCTGAAATGACTGTGCATTTGCCAGAGTCAGCAAAAGCAGCCTACAGACATGAACTTTATTATTTCTTATTTTCAAATACTGTTTAAACTGATTTTTTTTTTTTTTTTCTTCTCCAAGTTTTACATCCTTGAATTTTACTTGGTAATCTTTCCTCTCCATGGACAAGGAAGGTTTTACAAGCTTTATGATAATAAAAGCATTTGGAAAAAGAAAAGTGATGGGGTTTTCATGTACTGTGCAGCATTGCCCAATGGCAGTTTGGAGATACAAGAGCTATTTCTAGCTCCAATGCTGCTCTGGGACCTCTTCCTCCATCACCTCTGCTTCCACCTGCGTGGAGGGGCTCACGCTGCCGCTGTCTCTGCAGAGGCACTTACTGTCCATCAAAGTATTCACACAGCACAAAAGAGCCATTTTCATTAGGAGTGTGAGGAACTGGAGACCTTTGTCATTATCTAAACATTAGCAGATTTAATATTTGTTGTTCTCAGATTCTTGTCCAATAGCCTGTGCAGCTTCCCATATAAAGACAAAAAAGTCGATCAATATTTAGCAGAGCCATGGCACGCTATTCATTCCGCCCTGAGAGGGGGTTTTACCAAAGTCAAATTACAAGAAAAAAGTGGAAATTATTCCAGTGATTCCAGACTTCAGTGGACATTACTGGGAAACCGAGTGGCTGTATGGGCTTCTCACCTCCCATCAGCTATTAGCAGCACAACACACTTCACTCCTGAGATGCACACTTAGCTTTGGGTTAAAAATAAAGGAAGGGAAGAAAAGCAAAGTCATTATTTGTGTGTAGCTGATTGGCACAGCTGCTGACTCAGCAAGAAAGGCAAAGCAGCAGGGTCGATCTGGTTCAGCCCCTCAGCAAGGGGCTGTGGCTTTGCCCCCTCCTCCTGGTAGATGCTGATTAGCAAGGCAAGGGAGAAAATACAACGGGGAGTAACAGCAAAGCGCAGTTCTGATAAGGACGAATAAAATGCAGTTCTGACCTACAAGGCCTGTAGGGAGCTCCTGTGCGTGGTGCCAAAGCCTCGTGTTAAATGCCTTGGCTAGAAGATGGGGATAAGGATCCTTTGCTCCTCAGTGTTTGGGATGAACAGAGGATGCCCACACCACGTGTTTGGGATGAACAGAGGATGCCCACACCATGTGTTTGGGATGAACAGAGGATGCCCGCACCACGTGTTTGGGATGAACGGAGGATGCCCACACCATGTGTTTGGGATGAACAGAGGATACCCACACCACGTGTTTGGGATGAACGGAGGATGCCCACACCATGTGTTTGGGATGAACAGAGGATACCCACACCACGTGTTTGGGATGAATAGAGGATGCCCCCACCACGTGTTTGGGATGAACGGAGGATGCCCCCACCATGTGTTTGGGATGAACAGAGGATACCCACACCACGTGTTTGGGATGAATAGAGGATGCCCGCACCACATGTTTGGGATGAACGGAGGATGCCCACACCACGTGTTTGCTGTTATTAATTATGATCACAATCAGTGCGGGAATCTGTTTGGCTGTGGCAGAAAAGGTGGTGTCATGTAAATAAGTCAAGTGACAAGGCTTCCTCTCCCACCCAGGAGATCACCTCACAAGTCCCACTGGTCCCACGGGAGGTTTAGGGACAGGTGCCAGGGTTGCCGGATGCCAGAGCTGCCTGGCACATGGATTTGGTACCGTAATAAAGCCGTTGGTGCCAGGCAGCTCCTTAGCAGGAGTGCCACGGAGGACACCACGCTTTGGGGCACGGCATGGCACAGGGACCCTTATCCCTGGGGCTGCCAGGGACAGGATGATGGGAGGACATGCAGCATGTGAACCACCCTCAGCCTCCAGCGTGCTCCAAGCTGGGCTTCTGGCAGCCCTTGTCTCTAACTTGGGCGATCAAAGTGGGAATGCTGGGTGCCCTCATACAGCCCTCCTGAGTCAGCGGGGTGGGAGCGCTGTGGGGACCAGGCTGTGCGAGGGGAAGGGAGGGAGAAGAAAACAGAGACATCAGTGTGTGTGTGGCACTTCAGGCACACCTCATGTCCCTGCTTTACTTAGTCTGTGAAGTATAAAACCACATGGAAGACGTTTGAGGCTATCTGAATGTTGAAATAAGTTAATCTCTCCTAAACAAATGATCTACTTCTGACTCATTTCTAAGAAACTTGGGCTCCTATGACCAAGCTTCCTTTACAGTCATCAGTGAATTTTAAATTATAGACCAAAAGGCCATACTTTGCAGCGAAAGATGCCTCTCATGCATTTTGTGGGTTTGATTAAACAGCAGGAAGACGATACTGAAATATTTGAGTCCATAGCAATTAATGATTGTATTCTGGAGTTTACAGCCGTATCACAGTTCCCACCACAGGTCCCCTTTGGTGTTTTAGACTGTTAACAAACATAAAGTTTGCATATCTTTACACCCAGTAATTGCCTCCACATTCACGCTAACTTTACGGAGATGCACTGTTTTTCAAGACCCATGAAAGGCCTTGACCTATAAAATTCAATTTCAAATGGTAAAAATCCCCTGGCCACCATAGACACTGGTGACAAACTAATGTGTTATGTTCCATAACGGTCTGTTTTGAGTACTGGCTTGACCTGTAAGTGTTCTGGACACAGCCTGACTAAAACGGGTTTTATTATTTTCCATTAGTGCCTGCTGCAAGAAAATCAACTGGCAGTCCACAGGGGAAATAAAAGTATTTTTCTCCTCTAGACAGCATCTGCTGCAAATGTAAACAGACCCTTTCCCAGCCCTCTGACATCACAGAATTTCCCAAGATCTGTGCTTCGGCTGCAAGTTCCAAGGCAGGGTGAGGGCAGGAGATGCTCCTGGTCCCACAGGACCCCCTGCTGCAGATGGGTGATGCTCAGTCAAACCCCTGGCCAGCAGCTGGTTGAGGAGATGCACCATCATAGAATCATAGAACGGTTGGAGTTGGAAGGGACCTTAAAGACCATTTAGTTCCAACTCTCTGCCACGGGCAGGGACACCTTCCACTAGACCAGGTTGCTCATGCCAAGCTGCATCAGAGCTACAAGAGTGCAGCCGGTTGCCGTTTCCCATATTTGCAGTCAGATTCACTGAGATCAGGAACTTTCTTTTTTTTTCTCTCCATGCTACACATGCTCATGCTGCTGTGCAGACCCACAGCACCCATCACGCCCCGTGATTTCAGGCAGACCCCCGTGTCACCCAAGCGCATCTTTGCGTGCACGCAGGGTGGGACAGGGCTGATGGCACACCTTCCCTGGCCTCAGCTGTGCACGGGCATTGTGGCTGCATGGGGCACAGCCTGTCCCCTTCCAAGAGACACCCACCAGCCACAGCCTGGCCCTGCCTGCTGCTGCCTCCCCATCCCTGGAGCAGCTCCTGCCCCTTGGGTTCTACCTCCACCCAGCTTCTTCTGCCCCTACCCAGGGAAAGCTTCACAACAGTGCACACCAAGCTCATTTGCCCTCCTTTCATTTCCCAAAACTTCTTTATTTTTTTTTTAAGGCAAATTATTCAGTTAAAAAAATCCCCCAGCATTAAAACCTGTCTCACGTCATCTTGTCTCAGTAAAACAATGACATTTTCCCCTCTTTGATGCTCAGATCTAGCTCCACAGGAAATTTTACTACCATGACTCTTTCATCTCTCTCCTGGTTTGAAGATAAATGATCCTGGGACTCTTCTGGACCTGCATAAATCACAAAAGCAATCTACTAAGAGAGCCGCCTGTGGCAGCAGCTTCAGCTGGAATTGAAAAGGACAGTCAAAAATATCCATAGTGCTTACACAAGGAGTAACAGAGCCAGGGCAATCCAAGCAATGTCTTCTCCTTTCAGTAAGCAGGACCATGGCATGGAGAAGAGGATGATGGCGGGATCATGGTACTTTCGAGATGACAGCCCTGGGACACCATCCTCAGAGGTGTTGAGCATCACCGGAGAGAAACCACAGAACTGGGCAACTTCTGAGGACATGAGGCTCGCTCCCAAAGACAAACAGGTCCCAGTGCTTCCTCATGGGTGTGAATTTGGTCCCAGGTGGCAGATGTGTGTGACACTATCCCTTTCCGAAAGGCATCCAGCTCTGCCTGCAACTTGTGGCAGGATTGTTCCCCCATTTGATCTCTGAACAAGATGCTGAGGCCAAGATGGTGTCACCTTTGGGGGCTCAAGTCTGGGGTTTAGGAGAGGCAACTCACCTTATACTGCAAAGTTATTTCAGCCTTTGCTGAGGTTTTGTATGCAGGATGGAGAAACATAAATGGCTGCTGCTTTGTCGGTCTCAGCATCATCTTTTCTATTCTAAGAAAATCCCCCTGAAGGTCTGATGTGATGGAAATGACAACCAAAGTACCCAAAACTTGGCTCAGGAATGGGGTGACATCCTCTGGGCAAGACTTCCCCTGCTCAGAAACCCCACAAGAAACCACGAGGGAAGAAGGGCAGCACATGCCCCAGGGAAAAGCAGCTTGTCCTTGTCCCCAGGTGCAACTGCAACCTGCCAGCGCCCTGGGACGGGGACCGAGGGATGGTCCCCATCCCAGGGCGCTGGCAGGTTGCAGCTGCAGCAAATGCTGCTCCAGCAGCCACCCAGCTGCTCCTGGGTGACTTGTGCTTTTCTGTGGGTGTGAGCGTAGGCTGCAGAGCTATTTTTGTGCCTCCCCTTGCTTTCACCCGATTGCAACCGGATACCGCAAGCCTCATCAGCCCCGAGCAGAGCGTGCGGCATCGCGGATGTAAAGCACCGTACGCTTGCATGGAAGGAAACAGGGTTTCTCAATTTTTTCTTTCCTTAAGTGAATTTGTTAAGCTCTACTTGACAATTAATTGTGTTGCTTGTCACTCCTCATCATTTGGGAACTCAACTTATTCAACTCTGGCCACCTTCATTTAAGAGGTAGAGAAACAGGAGCCAGCCAGGAAACAGTATGTGTCATGAGAGCTGGTTTTTCTAATAATTCTCCTTTTTTTTCCATCACGGAGATACAAACAGAAGCAGCATCTCACTCTGAGCTCTAAGCCCTTCTCCTGAGACAATCAAATCAATAACTCAAAGCTCTTCACACAACTTAAGGGATTTCCATGCTGGGACATCTCTGCTGAAGCTTGTGAAAATCAAGCCTGATTTTCAGGGCTGCTTGATTTTTCCCCTTCTCTTTTCTGACTTGGAAAAACTTGGAAGTGTTTGTGTGGCATTTTCCACATGTGGAATTACTGATCTAATTTTGGTTTCTTCTGTCCTTTTATCTGGGTACAGCCAAATAACGGCCTCTCCCCATAGTGAATTTGTGGGAAATGACAAAGGGACATCAGCCCGGAATGAAACCTCGTGAGCAGGAGGAGGACAGTCAGAGAAAATGGCCTGAAAAGCAACAGGTGGAAAGACAGGAGAGGGAGGAGGGATGAACATTTCCACTTCCATGGGGTGTTGCAGGCATAGAAGGGAGAGTGCGGGCTAAGACACTTTGCTGCCTTCAGGACTGATTTCTGCAAAGTCCTTGTGTCCCCATTGACACCATGGTCACTGGGACCATCAGGCTCCAGAGTTCACCCCCTGAAACAAATCTTTCCCAGCATCCCGTTGTGCTCACCTCTTGGCACATTTGCGAAGGCACATGGGAGGATTTTCAGCTTTTCAGTCATTTGCACAGTGTCTTCACTATGAAACAGAGGGATCTACATGAAATAAAACCTATGGGAGCCAAGGGAGGTTGCTTGGGCAACATGTCCATGGCCATGCCCATAGGTGAAAGCTAAATACGCAGGACACAAGCGACACAGCTGAGACACAGGCAGCACATCCCTCCTCGTCTGCGCTTTCTGCAGGGAAGGATGGATGAGGGTCTTTGGATTTTTTGGTGGCTTTGCCTGCACAGTATGAAATCTTTAGGTCCTGAAAAAAGCACATTTTCATGCAGAAGAGAGAGCTCCAAGCTGGCATAACCAGCCAGTAGCTACATCCCATATTTTGACATCAATTTTCATCCAGAACAGGGGGGGGAAAAAAAAAAAAGTCAAAGTCTTCCACAAGCCCCCTGTGGTGGCTGGAACACTCCTTGGATTCAGGGAGAGCCACCCACGGGTGCCGCAGGAGGGGCCGGCGGGACAGGGATGTCAACCTAGAGCCAGAGGCCAGGGTCATGCGCTTGGATTTTTTTCACAAACCAAGTGTTTTGATTTGGCAAAAATTGCCTTTTTCTTTGGGTGATTTTCAATGAGAAAAATGCCACTGGGCTTCAAGCCCTACTGAATTGCACATGGGAATGAGTGCTGGTAGAGTCCAGCAACTGGTCCAGGAGGCTGAGCCAGTGACCAACACCAGCTTTCTTGCTCAGATGGTTAGGTAGATGTTTCCAGAGCTGGAGGACTTCAGACCCAGCCTTCATCCCACATTCAGTTGTGTGTTTGTGATTTATCCAGCAAATGTCTGTGGGCTCTAGGGTGCAGTTTTATTAAAATGTCCTTTTTCTCTAACTCAAGAAGATGGTTACAAAACATAATGAAATTTGTTTTTCACTCTTTAGGGCTTCCAGAACTTCATGCTCATCTATCGTGCGTTATTTTTCTTTCTATTTGTGGTTTTGAGGTCATAGCTCCAGAAATGTTAACTCTTCAAATGAATTTCAGAGACAAAACCAAATTCCTCTTGGATGAAATACCAAAATTTCTACTGGTGCCTCAAAGCTCAGAAACATGGAAATGAACACATGGTAATTGATCTATCTCCGTGATCAAAAGGTACCTCAGCAAAGTTATGCACTCATGGAAAAATGCTGTATGATAGTGTTGGGTGGATAGCACAAACAAACACGAACTTTCCCACAAATATTTGCTTGTTTTAAATTAATCTGCTTGGCTGTGCTCATGGCTCTCCGGAGTTTATTTTCCACAAATATTCTAACAAGAGCTTGTTGGCAAGAATACATATAAAAACCGCTCAAGGTAATAGCTGAGGAAACTATTTTTGAAGGTCCGTTATAAGGCCAGCAGCCCTAAACCCCTACGATTTTCACCTCTTTGGGCTTACCAGCCCTGAGGAAAGGGCAGCATTCCCCTTCGAGGAGGCCAGGCGTGGGGATGTGGCTCTGAGTCATGAGTTAGATCCTTGATCCCCTTCTGCTCTGGGGAAGATGTTGATTAACCAGTGACAGCTGGAGAACTGAGACTGCATTTCCGCGGTCGGAGGAGAAGGTCTCTAGAAATGCTCTTCCCCACTCCCTGCCTGGGGCTTGAGATCTTCTCTCCTCGGAGCTTGAGCAATGGAGCAGACCCCCGGTGAAGCCCTGCAGCGCACGTACCTTGTGCTGCAAAACTGGGCTGCTGGGGCTGCCTCTTCTAGCCCACTGCAGAGCCTGATATCTTCAAGTCTGGCTTCATTTTTGCCCAGAAGAAAATTTCAGAAACTCTCCTCAAAGCCAAAGGGAAGAGTGCTCTGGATAGAACAAAGCATTTAATTTTTATTGAGACTCCTTTATTTTCTATTATTATAATATATAATAAACAATAAAACTGGAAAGACATTCCAGTGCAGAAAAAAATATTTCACAGTGTTTGCTGTTTTCTTTTTCTTTTTCTTTTTAACCTGGTTACCCTTTGGGGGAACGCGCATGATTTTAAGAGTTTTTTGATGGAAGTAGGTATTTCATTGGCAAAGAGTTTCAAAGTTATTCTATCAGCTCTATTAATAGTGCTTAGCACTTATTCAGGTATCTTAACCAGAAAGTATATCATTAGTCCTATTCTAGATTGATCTGTTTAAAGCTGAGCTGGAAAATTTTTAATTTCAGTTCTAAATCACCTTTGCCAATAGGCCCCTGTGACTTACACTTGTACAGTCAGGAAATGAAACAATTTCTCACAACGTACGTCAAAATTGGGCAGCACGAACTGGCTACAGCCGCCAGACAGGAGAGAGCGTTGTGCGAGCAATCAAGAGATTCTTCTCTACCACCACCCTGCCATGGGGCCATTTTTTCCTCCTCCTTTAGGCTGCCGGGTGTGTTCAGGCTGGAAGTCCTCTGGAAAAAGCATGGTGGCCTCCCGCTGCCATAGCCATTAATGGAAGAGCTGTGCAAATCATTTGGGAACAGGAGATGTGACAAGGTAGAAGCATAAATCATGAGCATTTTTTCAGAAACGCTGCTTGAAAGGATTTTAACAAGTCCTTTGGTTTTTAACATCTTTAAAAAAAAATTAAACAGCATAAAAATTGCTCATTGGATTTACAGAAAAGAATGACTCTTGCAAAACATGATCACAAGGAGTTGTGACATTAGCAACTACCCCTTCAACGTTCTGGTTACGTAGGCACTGAGTGAGAAAGGCAGGAGGGTATGTTTGTAAAGGAAACTGATTTTTCATAGGTTACTCCCTCCGCAGTGGGAGACCACAGACTGAGAAGAGCTGGCTACCCTTCTGGTAGCAGTAATGCAATTATGCTATTCATAGCCAGAGAGAAAAATACCGACTGACTTTCTTTGCATCATAATCTGGTAACCTCAGAATTAACCTTGCTGGACACAGATCTGTTAACTTTTACCATGCTTTTCCATTTGAACGATTGAAGTCTGAGACAGAAATAGCTCCCACAGCTGTTACGAATTGATATGTTCCCTGGTGATGCTTGGCGCTGACTGCAGAAAAAAAAGTTTCTTATTTTATTCTTTGCCATGAAGTTAACCTTTTTTTTTCTTTTTTTACTATTTTTAATATTCTTTCATTGCAAACTGATGGTACTAGACTGCTCTGCTTTGCTTTGCTTGGAATGGAAGGCAGACACGCTACTTGAGTGCACGCCACAATGGTAACTTCATACCTGATATATTTGGTTTAGAAAAAGGAAGGGTGGAGGGCGCTTGCAGGGCTGCAGAGCTCTCAGTGCACCAAGTTACACTGGAGCATGCATTGCACTTCTAGCACTAGCAGGGAGTGACAGACCCTTAGATGTCCTCTGCCCAGCTCTTAATGACAGAAGGAAAGGGATAGATGCACTTGAGGCCAACATCCTGCAAACACCTGCTCATGTGCAGCGGCTGCCACGGCTTCAGTGCGTGCTCAGAATGGAAATCCCCAAATCTGCAAATGGCAGAAAAAAGGCAAAATCCCCAAATCTGCAAAGCCACCTCTGCAAACTGTTTTACGAACGTACCAAGCACACACAGATCTTTGGAAATACATTAAGTGAGGTCTCTTTGATCTTTCCCACACCTGTTTAGGACTCCTGAGGGCTGGCCATTGTGGCTGAAGGACATTTAAGGGCTAGTTGAGTGTCACATCTGCAAAGTAAAGCTTTCATATATCTTTTTGAGCCTTGGTTGAAAAATTAACTTAATTACCAACAGTCAGATTATGTCCTTGGGACATAAAGCACAATTACAGAAAACAAAGTATGGGAAGACATTTAAAGTGAAAACAGTGACAGCAAAAACCACACAAACTTGGTGGCAAGAACATTTCTATGCTACAGACGAACCAGCTCAGCTGCCAGGATCATCTGCACAGCCCTTGGCAATGAAACATCCAGACACAAGAGACTTGCCCGCAACCTTCTTGGACTGCAAAACACCCAAACCTGCCCATCTATGGGGCCAAGCAGAAGCAGTGGCATTTTGGGAAGCTGCATATTTGCAGGGGTGGGAAACCCACCCACCCCAAACCCACGTACACCATGCATCCAGCTGTGTCCCGTGCTGTCTGCAGGCTGCCCTCGTCCTGGGGAGCCACAGGGCACACAGCTCGTTGCCAGCCAGCACAAAACCAGCCACCATCCCTCCGCAGATAGGCTGGTGTGCCATACTGGTGGGGCTTGGTTTTCTTCTCCATCATCTCCAATGTCGCCTTGATTCAGAACAAATGAAAGCGTTGAGCATCTGCAAAATCTCCAAGTAACTTGTATTTTCTCGTCTTATGCCCCCTGCTCCATGCAGGACTCTTCTGTTTGCCTTCCCTTGCATGTAGAGGAGAGATTACAAGTTGCACCATCAGCAGCCAAGCAAGGTCTAAGCCACAGGGAAGGATCTGAGTCATCTCCCTGAGAGAATATTTCAGCCATACATCACTGTTTGTTTTCAGGCAAACCAGTACAATTATGCAACATAAATTCTTTTAAAGCGTTTGGGACTTTGGTTCAATTTAAAATCCTGTAGGTTTTATGGCCGGAATGAGTAATTACTAAGTGTGTGCATACAAATGAAGACTTAGGAAGAAGCTTGTGGGGAGGATTAAAGGGCATGTGGAGCCTCATGCAAACGCTGGGCAAGCTCCAGCCAGGCTGGAAGAGAGGATGGGAGATCTGAAGAGCTCACGTCAAAAGGTGGGTCATGATACTCGTGGCTCCGGAGCATGGTTGTGCTCTCCCAGTGTAGTGATTGTTTTCTGTGAGCATAAGGCCTGACTCCAATCTCCTGCCAGTGCATTTCCACGGGCTTCAGTAAAGCTGGGTGACTTTGCCTAGATTAACTCCTGATTTATGCTGGTTTAAATGGGGATGAAAATCTGATCTATTTAAAAACAAGACTCAGTTACAACAGGAATAGAGGGAGACATTAAAATGTCTCCAGTCTGAATATTTTATCGCTCCAGAAAAGTGTTAAGCCAGAGGTACAAGGCTCAGACACAGCCAGCCCAGCCAGAGGCTGCCTGTTCGCCCTTGGGCAGGGAGGATGGCCAGGGTGGGGACACAGCCCTGGCACCTCCACCCCATCCGACTCCTCGCTCTGTCACAGAATTGCTGTGGGGCTGCGAGGAAATCGCTGCTATTGGTGAGATGCTTTTACCACCACTCTCTGCCTCCTTCCCCTCCCAAGGCAGGGGACCGCATGTGGGTTTTGTCCCTTTGACCTCGCAGGGTGACCAAGGCCCCTGTCTCACGTTCCTTTTCCTTTGCTTTAATTAATAGATGGAAAATAAATCCCCCCCTTCAAGCACAAACTCCACGCAATCCGCTCCTGTGTGAGCAAGACGCAAAGCCCGGGTGCATAACCTCAAAAGCTGCATGCATGCCCAAAATGCTCAGCACCTGCGCTGAGCGCCGGCAGGACCTGCTTGGTGTCCAGCATAGCCACTGGTACCAGGCTGGTGGGGCAGGAGGCAACTGGGAGGACACACAGACCCAACCCGTTCCCCCCAGCGCCCAGCTCAGCCTCGGCACTCAACGGCACTGCCTGCTGCGGTGGAACATGTACACAGTTATTAAAACATTACCAGGAGCAGGATGAAAGAAATCAGTAATTCAGCACTTGCAAAGAAAACCAAATTGTCAACAATAGTTTTTTTATCATCATGATCACCATTATCACCACTATTTAAAGACGAACCCGTTCCCCCCAGCGCCCAGCTCAGCCTCGGCACTCAACGGCACTGCCTGCTGCGGTGGAACATGTACACAGTTATTAAAACATTACCAGGAGCAGGATGAAAGAAATCAGTAATTCAGCACTTGCAAAGAAAACCAAATTGTCAACAATAGTTTTTTTATCATCATCATCACCATTATCACCACTATTTAAAGACCTCGTGCTCGCTGTCACGCTGTTATGTGAGACAGCCACCACTGTACAAATACCGTCTCAGTCCTCCTGAAGTGCAGAGCCCAAGCAGAAAGCAAAGAAAAAGGTTCCAAAGCTTGGCTTAACATGCTTTCTTTGAAAGGTACTCTCAGGATTTTGGGAGGCCTGGCAAATAAATCAGAGTTTACAATGCCAGCTATTTATTTCTTTCTCCTTCTGTATAAAGGAGTGGAGTCTACCGCATTTTTTTTGTCTCTTTTTTTAGCAGAAAATACAGACCAGCTTGTATCTCTACAATCTGGTTTTTTTTTACTTACATAGATGTAAACTCCACTGCAGCTGGGGGAATTATTGACAACTGATACTGAGGCAATCGAAGGCCAGACTCTGACCTATTGATTTCCCCGAGATTGCACAGGACGTATGTAGTTCATTGCAGAACACAATCTTTGTTTGTTTTGTTTATTACTCAATATATAACAATGTGGAATAAAGAACAACGCCGAAATGCAGAAATGCCTGAGGATTTCTCTTTAATTGAAATCAGGACTGGGAACATCCTTGTAAATCAAGAGCAGTCAGCCTTTGAGAAAATTCACTGCTTTTGCAAAGCTCACTTTCAAACGGGATTTAGCTTTAACTCTTTGTCTCTCACATCAGCTCAGCTAAATAATTTTTAACGATTTATCTGAAGTGGCTACGTGCTGCTCCATAGTCTGAAAAATTCCAGGCACAAGAGATGCTGGGCAGGATTCTTGTTTACGCTAATGCTATGAAAAGTAGTTGAGAAAAATCAAATACACGTAATTATTAGAGACATTCCTGATACCAGTCCAAATCTGTATTGTTAAAAAGCTGGATGCTTGTCAGAATCAGGACTTTTGTTCAGCCCATTAAGAACCTACAGGTTCTCCTTGTACAACTATGACCTAGATCTGAGTCTTACTTAATTTTGATGCTGCTTGAGATTAACTTTTAAGTCAGAGCCCTACAACTGCAATGCAGAGTGCAGGGCACAGAGAGCATGTAACTCCATCAGCAGTTTGGCTCCAGCTCCAGCCCCCCCTGAGAGCGCTCCAGCCTCCGAATAAATGGGTGCCAACCACAGTGAGCAGAAGAAATATCTAAGCTCTGATGTCCTAATTAATGTCCCCTCGTTTCCCACACTGGAGCTCCCTGCGCATTATGAAACAGCCAAACAACAGCGCTTCTGCTTAGCTCAGGATTTCACAACGGGACTTTTCGTCTTCAGCTGTGTTCTTCCAAACTCACATTTTCAGAGGCTCTCATTTCAGTGCATTTATTGGATTGAGATGTCTCATAATTATTTATAACAAAAGGGTTTGTCCTTCCCACCTATTGTAAATGGGCAGCATGCTGAACGCTAAGTTAGCAGCAGCAGGCTGCAAGAGGATCAGGCTATCAAGATTAATGCAACAAATCTGAATTCTTCCATCCCCTCCCTCCAGTAACCATCTGTGCATGTGTGTGTGTGGCTGGGAAGGGAAAGAAAGGGCTCCTATGCTCCAGGATAATAGCGAACTCCACTGAAGAGGAAAAAGGAAAACACTGTTTATCCCTCGCAGGAAGATAATTGATCCAGAGCCTGCACACAACTGGTCTCAAAGCAGCCAGTAGCTACCCAGAGCCCAAACCAGCCTGTCAAACAAAAGCTTTACAGGGACACCAGGGAGAACAAAAGTTGCACATTTCATTCCTTCATAATAAATCTTCCATCTTTATTGTGCGGAGATGTTTTGCTCCTGAGCATGCCGTGTTTCGGAACAGGGCCTGCCCCCTCTACCCCCACTGAAATGCTTGACAGCAACCCAGAGCACCCAGCCTGAGCCGAGCTGCTTAATGGGCTTTGGGTTTTATTTTTGCTGTGCACAGCCAGGCCCAGCTGTTCTCTGCATCCTCAGACAGCAGCAGCTCTTGAGCTCCAGCTCTATCACTCGCTATTTTATGTGCACTAAAGGCAATAAAATAACCATTTCTAAATTTAACTAGCATTACATAATGCAGCTATTTATTATGTAAAGCTGCTGTTTACAATGCCCAGAATATTGATCACTATAAAAAATGCAATGCAGCTAGAGCTTGTATAAATTAATGTTACTGTTTTCCTTTCTTTTTGTTTAAAGGATCAATCAAAGGTCTAATTTGTTCTCATGAATTCACCTCTGCAAAGCATGCAAAGCACCAGGCAGTGCATTGTTTACCGTCATTCAGGCTCGCATGCAGCACTCAGCTCAGAATCTGGCAGAGGATACATAAAGATGACAATTTGTTCATTATCCAAACCACTGGAAAAGGCAAATAAAGCATACTAACCTGCTTTATTTCAAATCAGGTCATTTTTTTTTTTTCCTTCTCAGCTACAAAGCAGCAGTGGCAACTACTTAAGAATTCCAGCATTATGACGGTATATCATCATTATCACCTACAGCAGACTATGAATAGGTATTTCCTTACAGTAGCACACAAAGCCTGAGAAAATGAAAGATGTTTTCCTATTCTTTAGGCCTTTTGGGGGTAGAAAGAGGGAGGGAAAAAGAGAATTAAATATTAACAGAGCTAACAGATCACTACGCAAAAAAACAATTAAATAGCACAGCATCCATTCAACAATAACACCAAATCATGATGCAACTGTTGTGCGTGGGGTGACATACTAATCATGGATTAAAGGGACTGATTTGTGCCTCATGAGTATTCATGGGCAAAACCTGATATGTGCAAACTGATCTCGGGGAAATATGTTTTGTGGGAAACATGAGGTTATACCAGTGTCTGAGCAAAATGATGATGGCTTTTCTTGACTGTGCCTTAGGGAGAAAGGAAATATTTACCTTTTTATCTCCTGCTTTCTATTTTCATTTGAGTTGCTTTCCTCCTCTCTACCAAACGAGGCACAGTTTTTTTCCCATCTACCTGCCCGTTCTTGTACTTGCCCGTACAAATACAGGTGACCATAAAAAACCCCTCCCACCATTTGATGTCACCCAGAAAACCAAAGGTTAGGATGAACCACAGAGCATGCCATTGCGGGCAATATTCCTCTAACGGCGTCGCGTCCAGTAGCCAGTGTTTCTGAAGATGAATCACCTCTATAAACAGAGAATGGGACAGTGTAAATCCAGCCCTGTACCAGGTGTGCTGTCAGCAATTGCAATTAAAAACACTGATGGGCCAAATTATGGTCTCCTGGAGAAATTTCCTTCACAGACCAGAGAAGACTCCAAGAAACCAAGTAGTCCAACTAGTTCCGTACTGAGAAATGGTCAAATACACTAAAGAGCTTTCTCCCTACTCGCTCCACGAGGGTGAAGAAGGTCACACCCCCCTCATGGAAAGCCACAGAGTTCTACAGCTCTTCCAGGATCAGTATTGTCTCCTGTTCCTACTGCTCCTGGGCCTTGCATCATGGCACTGGAAGTCTTCTGCTGGCCTCCAGCCACTGTTGAAGCCACTAGGCAGCAGATATCAGAGGATTAGAGTTGCCCAGTTCCCCTTAACTCCTGGGGTCAAGGACCAATGTGTCTCGTCTGCTCTGCTCTTCGCTCTCCACTCTCACATTCCTCACTCAGCACCCACCTGCCTTTCCTCAGTCTCCTTTCAGCCCCAGGAAGGAAAATCATCTCCAGTGGTGTCTGAACAACAGCTATTGCCTGTAGTAGATAGGGGCCATGTGCTTTGTGCAAAAGACTCTCAGGAAATGATCCTTCGCAATATTTTCCACTAAACAACTACCCTAAAACAAGGAGGAGGTCACCCGTGACTTCAGCGTCACTGAGGAGGCCATTGCTGGGTATCCTGAGGTGTCTGACGTGCGTAGCTCCAGCTCTGGTAGAGCAGACTGGTTTCTTTTCCCCATTTTACAATTTGGAAAGTCCCCAATTCCTCCATCTACATCCTCATCTCTGCCATCAATCAACAACATCGGTGCATTAACTGTTGGTTAATACTGAGACCACTCTTCTCCATCAGCCTCTGAGCAGCTGTCTTCCTTTCAGCAGAGTGAAAAATCCAGCAGCTAAGACAGTACATTTTTATAATCTTAATGGAGCTCATACTTTAAAGTTTAAAAGAGCTTAAACAGTGGGAAAGCCCCTGTGGAAAATCCAGGGTTTTCATATGTAAGTCAGGTTTTTGGTTGTGTATTAGCTGTTGTTATTTTCAGTAGCCGGTGTTTCATTTCTGTTGAGAAGCAAATGTAAAAGAGCAAGTGAGCAGTTTAGAATGAAATAATCAATGCTGGTGGTGAATTCGCTGGTGCCTGTGCACTTAGCCTTGACTATGATCAGAAATTTCTCTTGGGGGCAGCATTTCTTACAGAGATGGATGGATTTATTTTCCATCTTCAAAATGTTTGCTAGCACATCTAGATCTCCTGCTCCAGCCGTACTGCTGGTTGAGGGCCAAGAGCTCTCCTCGCTAATGCCAGCAGTGGAGAGCAGAGGCATCACAAGGAGGAACAGCAACCCAAAGGCAGGCCACTGTCCCTTTCCCTTCCCCTGAAAACCCTCCACTTAGCAGCCATGGGTGGAGCATTTATGAGAAACTTGGCACCCAACCTACCATGGGGCTTCCATCCCCCCCAAGGCGGGCTTCATGGGAGCACCAAAGCTCAGGCTGCGTGTAGTGACACCAAGCACCAGCGGATAACTAACGCTGGTGACTATCTGAAGCTGTGTCCCCACAGCAAGATGAACTGTATGGAGCTGACTTCAGGCTGACGAGAGCCCTAAGTCACCCGACGTCTGCCCACACTGCTCTGCCTCCTGCCGTAAGCCTTTATTTAAGGGGCTTGTTTTAACGGCGTGGGCTACAGACAGGTCTGCTGGTCAGTAGGCTGGGGACCACGCCAAGCTGATGGAGAAAATGCAGCCAAGTCATGCTCTGTGTAGGTCAGATGCAGGAGGCTGCCCCACAGACATGCCAGGAGGTTACAGAGCTATAAATGTTTAATTGCTTTCCCCACATCAGTCCCGGTAGGTGAATGGAGCCCTGCAAGGTGGACGGGAGAAGCAGCTGCAGTGTTTGCTTTAATGCTCAGGACTCCAGGCTCTCACACCTCCTGGTTTCTCAGGAGCATACATCCAAACTTGGTGAAAAATACAGCTGAGGATAGCTAATTAACTGCATGGCTGTCAGCAGTCCATGAGGATTCAACTATCCTGCGAACTAAACATGTGAAGAATACGGCTGAGGTTCATCATCTCAGAAAGAAAGTGTTGATGAGCGAAGGGCTGAAGAAACTAAGCTGTGCATAGTGAGAGAGATGAGAGTAAGAGCAGAAGGGTGTTCCTGCAGGGAACAGTCCTGGAAACCTGGATGATTACACAGCACAAAATAAAGTGAGGAGCTTTACATGTCAGGAGTTCAGCGTTTATCAACAAAGCCATGGGGACAGTTGTACTTATAGCTAGCCTAGTCATGGGAGCTCCAAAATAGACGCTTCTGAAAGCAGGCAGAAATAAACGCGGGCCATTTTTGGAAAATGTTCCTCTTCTTTTCCCCTTTTGTTAGCTCCAGACCGTCTGGAAACTGAGGTGACTGATTTTCATCTTGCTTATGCGACCACAAATCAGAAGCAAATTTAGCAAAGGCAAGACAGTGATGTGGGTGTCGCGGGCTGGAATGCCTGAGAACTGGCTTTATTGTTATTATTAAGCTATAACCACATGTGGGACTATAAATCAGCCCACCAAGCTGATAATGGAGTGTAAGCAGCGCTACACTTTCTGAACCAGCCTGAGACTGGTAGGATTTTGTGGCAACCCACACTAGTGAATACCTGAGCTCCTCCTCTGTTAGGAAGAGCCGTGGCTCTTCCCTTCCCATCAGTGGTGTGGCTGGGCCACTAAAACCCCTCTGCTTTCTTCCCTGACATCCAGATCTTTGTTCCTGCCTGTGTTCTGCAGTGCTTCTCTGAGCAGATAGTCTATTCTGCAGACTTTTGGGCTTGTTAAATACAGCAGCTTTTCACAGAGGGAGCAAATACAAACGACCTTCCTGCAGAAATGAAGCATAGTCTGCCTGAATTTATGCTGGATGTGGCTGGTTACCTTTACTCACTGTCCATAGGTTTGGGAGGATGAGAATCCTTACTGCAGAGATGTGCACTTCTGTTTGGTGTTGTGGAACATGCCTCTGGCCTTATATTCCTCTCCCCATCCATCCATCATAGGGCAGTTTCCTCTCTTTCGTTTTC
>NW_010136030.1:0-5559 GCF_000699245.1 Pterocles gutturalis | reverse complement strand
CTGCTGTGCACTGTGCTTCTTGATCACATCAACAACACCAGGGATCTAACCTGGGGTATCCCCGAGGCTGAACTGACCGACAGAAGTCCCAGCAGTGGTAATCAGACAGGTAGTGGGGTTACAGACATCCCCGCGTGGGGCAACAACCAGCGGGTAAGGCAAGGTGCCAGGCAGAGAGGGGTTCCTTGTCCTCACCTTCCTGGGGCCACTGCCACCCTGGGAAATAAACCATCTGGGACTTCTTAGAGGACACTCCTGGGAGGAGCTCAGAAGCACGGATCAAACTTGACATGTCTGGGTGTTAAAGAGAGGTCATCTTGCAGCCTCCTTGTGTGTTGTAAGCAGACTTTCCTGGCTTCACAGACAACAGAGGGGCCTCTTTTTGCCTGCTGTCTGCCTTTGCATCCTTCACTCCAAATGCCAGGGCACTGTTTTCCAGCTGCAATACTCTGTCAGGTCTTGGGGGAAGGGAGAACAGTCCTTATCTTTAGTATCATAAAAAAGAGCTATAGAAAACAGCTTGAAGGGTGTCTAGACCTCCCCCTCTCAGCCTTCATGAGTAAACATCCTCGCTTAGGTGTGCCTTTTACCATATTAATAGCTACTTCCCTTTCCGTAATCGCTGGGTTATTGCTAAAGAAATTGCAGCAACGTTAATAGGCAGTGACCCACAAATTCAACACAACACCAAAGGTCACGGAGTTATCTCACGCAACAAACTTACTTTTGATGAATTGGTACCATTCCCTGGAACATTTTTACAGCAATTTTAAAGAGTCGTAACATCTTACCACGTGCTGCTTCAACTTTTTGACATGCAGCTAAAAATAGCAAGCACTGCAAAGCCTGGGAGAACAGCTTCAAGCTCAGAGCTGAGCTGAAAATCCCCAGTGTTTCAGGATGTTCGCGTGAGTGTTTTGATTTCAGCACACCATAAAGACAAGGTTAAACTGAGAAGTTTGGATAAGAGTCCAGAGCAGGAAGGGGACAGGTACAAAAAACGGGTGCCTGCCTTCATCCTATTTCTATTTAAAGAATCGCAGTATCAAAAGCCTGGCAACTGCTTTGAACGCAGCGGCCAACTCAAAATAATAAGTGATTATAAGCAGATGCTGCTCAGACTTTGGCGGCTGTGCCATTTGCTGTCTGTCACGGTGTCACCACACAGGAGCACTCCCCCATCTCAGGTCCTGCTCACCCACTATGCAATGTACAGTACTGCTCACTGGCCTCACCGGGCTGACAGGAGGGCATATGAGTCGCTTCATTTTGCCAAGCACTCTGAGATCGCTGGATGAAAGGTGCTGTTATTACTATTATTGATTGCAGCAATTTGCGTAGCTCTCTCCTAATACACCGTCCTACTGGGAAGGCAGATGCTTGGGGAGGTTCTGAGCTCTGAGGAAGAAGCAGCACTGTGCGGATGTGTATGAGGAAGCCCGATGAGCGAGGGGCGGTGTGAACTCTGCATCCTGTGGCCCCACAGAAGGCCAAGCTGGGGCTCGCAGCCCTCTGCCATGGCTTTTCCTGCACCGAGCTGGCTGCTGGGGTAAGGGAGAGAATCCCTGCGCTTTTTATACATCTGATTCCTGAGAAAATGGGGAAGCTTGGACCATTTTTGTTTGTGTTTCCATAACTCCCCTCCTGCTTTTCTTTGATTTGGCCTAGATAATCTCACGCGGTGGGTTGTTCCAGCCCCCCGGGACGCGGGGTGACTGCATTCAGAGCAGCGAGGAGGAGGCTCTGCCTTGTTTACATTTCGGAGCATGAATGTGAGCTTGCAACCCTGTGGGCTGTTGGGGTTCTCAGGCATGGCAGTGCTCTGCTGGCAGCTCCTCCATCTCAAGCTGTAGCAAGCAATGCCACGTGTTAGGTAATCCGCCATGTGGGAAGGGTGAACACCCTGCCACTTACCGGTTATTTATACACCCAGATTGGCTTTCTCTGCCTGCCTACTTCCTTTTTCTTAAAGGGATTGTGACAATTCAAAACATCTTTTTTGAAGCTGTTGTCTCTTCTTTCACCTGGAGGTGGCCAAGGGCATTCTCTTCTGTAGCCCCCACCGTTCCCACCAAAACCTCCCAGATACATTTCCGTGCCGAAGCTGTTGTGAGGCGGCACCCCCGACACTGGGACATGGCGTGAGGGGAAGACTGGGGATGAACAGGAGCACCACGGCCACAGAGGTGCCAGGCAGTCCAGCCAGGACAGAGTAACACAGCACTTGGGCTTTTCGCAAGGGTTTAAGAGCTCAGGCTAGAAAATGAATCCTTTTCCTAAGGCACAGTTTAAGACTGCGCATGCTGGGAAACCCAGGTGGATAGGTGCAGATGTTATTCATTGGGTTTGGATCAGACCAGCGTGTCTGCTGCTCTGGGTTTCTTGCCATCCACTGTTAGATCTGATCAGTGCAGGCACTGCAGATCCCAGTCATTAAATCCTGGGCAAGCTGACATGTGGCATTTTGGGGTAATTCAATCTAAGCTTGCGTTGTGTTTGCTGGGCTGTAGATGGGAAGAAAGACTGTCAAGACAGAGCCCTCTTCTTCTACCCGTCTGTCCACCCTTCCTTTTATAACAATAATTTTTGTATCATTTCCCTCACAGAATATTATCACGCAAATGTTGCAGGAGAAATAACAGCAGAGGGAAGTTTAACACTGCCCTAGTCCCATTGTTAGACGTGGGTTAGGTAACCAGGCTGCTCTTTTCTGCCACAGGAGGCTCCTAGGCAAAACCAATAAAATGTAGATGAAAAAATTTTGCACTTGGAGAAATTTTTTTGTGCCAGGAGCTCTCAGCATTGCATCCACAGCAATGCGTCAGGCCTCACAACACTCCTTTGGGGCAGATTACCTCAATCACACACTTTTTGGACGGTTATGTTGGAGCCAGTTAAGGTCAAAATCATTAATTCCAGTGTGTTGTGCTGCGTGACAACTGGATCAGCTCATCAGGGTACCTACTCTGCGGGTCACGGGGACCTTTTCCTGACTGCCCACAACATCAGTGTGAAGCAGCAGATGCTCTGGCGTTCCCTTAAGCTATTTCCCAGATGCTGAAAAACACCGGGATTCTGCAGGGACTCACACAGCGGAAAGTGATTAGCGGGCTGAGTCAAAGCTGGAGAACCTGATAAACTCCCAATTTCTACTTATTTTCCCCTGAGGACCTATACAGCTGGAAAAGTGCCCTTCTGTGTGACTTTTCCGCCAACGTGGCCCCACTGCAGGAGGACGTGTGTGCTGCCAGTGGCTCCCGTGGGTCCATGTCACCAGAGGGAATCACAGAGCCCAAACTGGGCTTGGGTTAGACCAAGAATGCTACGGGGACAATAAACAGGGCAATTTCATGGATTTCACTGTTAACCCTAGATCAAGCCTAAAGGCACCACCTTACAAGTACCCCTTGTGCCTCAAGCTCAGAGCTGCCTGCAACGAGCAGCAGCAATCAAGATCGCACAGGCGTTGGGGACAGGACGGGAGCTGTCTGTACAGCGGAGATTGGGGCTGCACCTCCTGATTCTCCTCATCACCACGTGGCCATTGTCCTTCTGAAGGGCCAGCAGCCTAGGAGTAATTAATTAAAAAAAAAAAAAAAAGTAGAACATAAATGCATAAATAAACATGGATCCTCGCAATGCAAATTAAGGCCATATTGCAGGAGAAATTGAATCCAAAGAATGCAAACAGCCAAACAAACAAACAAACAAGCAACAAAAGAAAACAAATTACTTTGGGGGGGGAGTCACAAATGAGTAACCAAAACAATGAACGCCTCTGGCCTCCAGCATCCGTGCACTGGCACTATCACAAGTCCCTGCAAGCGAGGCCTGGGCTTCCTTTCGGAGTCACTCCTGCCTCACCGTGATGCCTCTGTACCCTGTGCCTTGTTTATCTCAGATTAAAATGATTTAATTGTGACACATGGTTCTGTCTGACGGGCATGGCACCATTTTTTTTCGGTTAAAGGCATACGTTAGACAAACTCCCAAGAGGATGAGTATTTATTTTTTAATTTTCCTTGTAGCACCCACTTTAGAATAAATTAATTTCTCCCCCCTCCTTCCTTGATTGGCCATGCAATCTTACAAGATTTCCCTGCATCGTTTGAAAACCCGTGTAGACGGTTGGTCTATTGTGAGAAACCACAGGGAGTTTTTAAGCTGTCGCATCGCAGTTACCAGCTTTAGCTTCACCAGGATGAAAATAGACAATAGCGTGAGGAAGGGGGTTCTGGAGATCTCCAGCTCGCTGTTTCCAATTAGGAAGCTACTTCGGCTCATTCCACCCCTGCAGCCAATCTTCGTTAGTAGCACAAATTGTTCAAATCCTCGCTCCGGCTCTGATTCAGGGAAACTTCCCCGTTCAGCAAAGCCCTTCAGCATATGCCCCAGTCCTGTTGAAGTCAGTGAGTTTGACGCAAATGCTCCAAGCAGATTACAGCCTTCTCAGCCTTCCCTGAAGTGGCGTCCCCAAGCCTGCGGGACAGGTAGGGTGAAGGGAGTCCCTCAGTCCCCACTGCGTGGCCTCAGGGCTTCCCTGCACCACCTCCACGTCCGCAAGACCTGACTTGTGTGCTCTTGTCTCCTCGTACTTTGATCCAAGTTTAGCTTAAGCTTAGGCCGTCCTGCTGCTTGCAGCACCTCGTTGCCCAAAAGGTCAGCACAGTGTGCGTCTGACTGTTCGCTGTAATGAACCAGCCAGCGATACACTTACCATTTACCCCACTTCTTAGCTAATTTTATTGATTTTAGCCAGGGATTATTCACAGTTTCTGGCTGAGTACTATTCCACGTCAGTGCGGGTGGCAGGATCTGGCCCTCATTTATTCTCCTTCCTAGTTTATTGCCTTTGTTTCTCTTTTCACAGATTAATTACAAACATCTCACTCTGTGAACTCCCACTGTATGGTGGTTGTGTGATCTCAGTGCCATGAATTATAGATGCCTGACATATCACACCAAACTATTATGATTTTTTTTCCACGAGCAAGCTATGAATTATATAGAAGATCTATTAAATGTATAATATTCTCCGTCGTTGGTATAGGAATGGGAAGGCACAGCCTGATGATGCCTTTATATCGCCTTCCCCTCCCCCTCCAGGCTCGGGCAGACAACACAAGTCACAATACAGACTCTGTATTAGGAAAAATGATAGATGTTGTAGAGATGCCAGCCCCGGAGTCCCTCCGTTAGTCGCAGGAGCATCTCTCACAGGCTTATTTGGATCGCTGGGGGGCTGCTGTGGGCCCAGGACCCACTGTGCGAGGGGCTGCGGGCGACACAGCCCCACAAAAGCAGCCCCACCACCCATGCCAGCTGCCCTGGGCTTATTCTGTGTGAAAGCTGAGGGCAGGAGGTGTTTCATGGAGGAGCAGAGGGTGGTTTTGACAGAGGACAGTGAATACTGGTGTCCACAGAAAAGGCTCCGGACACCCAGAGACAAGAGCAGCGGCCCTCAGCCCCCTCCCCTGCAACCATTTCCCCTCAGGGCTCTCCCCTCAGCACCCCCCGGGGCCATTTCCCCTCAGTGGCCCCTCCTTAACCCCTTCCCCT
>NW_010136029.1:0-1360 GCF_000699245.1 Pterocles gutturalis | reverse complement strand
AGGAGGCAGTTATTTTAAAATCAAGAGAAATGGAGAAAATAATCACTGGAAAAGGATATATATCTTTGATATCCTCAGATCAAGAAAAAAACTTTCCTACTATATTGCTTCAACCTAGCGCAATTTTTGAGGAAAATATACCAGGCTCAATGCAGGAATAACTGGACGAAAACCAATGTCCTGTAGACTGCAGAAAGTGAGGTTAGACACTGATAATTGTACTGGCAATCTTTAGTTCTGTATTAAAATTATTATTTTCTGATAAATCTTTTTCATCTTTCAAGTGTTTCAGTTGTGCAGTGAAACAAGTCTTGGCACTTTAGCCCTTGATGGCCTCCTTGAAAGCTTTTTTAACTACAGCACAAGTAAGGGTTCCCAAATCAGCTGCCATTTTCTGTACACCTCAGAAGATAAGTAGAGTAAGATTTCCAAGTGACAAAAAAAGATGCAAAAGTATGTCACTGTATGAAAGCCAAATAACTGTGGCTGCATGAAGTATTTGCTTTATCTGTTTATGAAACTCTGATCCATTCGGCTGTGGGCTTGTGATGTCTGCCAGAAGTCTTGAACAGAGAACACAGGGAACAAAGTTAAAAACATGTAATAGTAGGCTATAGAAGAAATCCTAGTTGTTGAAAGACTAGGACAAGATTAGTTTTCATCCTGGTTTCAGCTGAAACAGAGTTAACTTTCTTCATAGCAGCTAGCGAGAGACTGTGTTTTTGATTTGTGCTAAGAAGAAAGCTGATAATGTCTTGATGTTTAGAGTTGCTGCCAGGACAGTCAAGCTCTCTTCAGCTTCTCTGCTCTGCCTGTGCCTTGCAGGTGCAGGGGTAAAGCTATGAGGGAGCACAGCCCAGTTACTAGCCTAGGATTTGATCTTAGGTTTGGGATTGAGACCCAAAATTGGCCAATAGTCTAGTCTATAACATACACGCCACGTCCAGTATATAGGTGTTGGCCCTCCGTAAGCTTGTCCCTTTTTTTGTTCCAGATCCCTTCTTGCTCTGGATCAGCTCTTTTTACAGGTTGGTTCTCTCAGGGTGGTCCCTCTCCGAGGGCCTTCTCCCTCCTCAGTCAGCTCTCAGTCTGGGATGCTTGGGCTCTTATCTCCATTCTGGGAGTGTGGCTTTGGGATTCTCCTTGCTCCAGGATCATTATCTGAGAACGGGCTGAGTCTTGGTCATGGGGCGGTGAGCAGTATCACTGTGTATCACCCATTTGTATATTTGTATATATTATTATTCTCCATATTATTGTAGTTCAGTTATTAAACTATTCTTATCTCAACCCACGACTTTTTTTTCCCTTTACCCTTTAATTTTCCCCCCATTCCCAGTGGGGGAGGGGGGTGGGGGGT
>NW_010136028.1:60637-90127 GCF_000699245.1 Pterocles gutturalis | reverse complement strand
CAGCGCCCCAGCCCCAGCCGCGGGCAAACCCCCCGGGCACGGGGGCGCGGTTCTGCGTTTGTCCCTTCTCTGAGCCCTTCCCAGCCAGACGAAGCCCTTTAGCTTCGAGCCCTTGTGCTACGAGCTCTCGATGATGTAAAGCGTCAAGATATCACAGCTGATGAAGTCACCACTTTAATCAGTGTGACTACAGAGGCTTGTACTCCCCTCATACGCAAGTCGTTCAGAAGTGCTGCTGTGTCCCGGTGCCACCCTGAAGCCGCGGCCGCTGCTGCTGGGTATCACTAATTCTGCTCCTGAGGTGAGCAGAGAGTGGGAGAGGGTCTGTCCCTTTAGCAGTGGCCGGGCTGCGCGGTTCCTGGGAGCGAGCAGCAGCAGCGCTGGCCCGAAACCTGCATCGCATCCCTGGAGTCCCTCCTTGGGGGTGTTTTCCCATCCTGCATCCTCTCACAAGCAGAGCTTCTGAATAAGTTAAAATTCTCCATTATTGCATCATGTAACTCTGGGGATTGACAGGCAGCACTAATGAGGTTTTATTTTTCCTTTTTTTTTTTTTTAAAGCTTAGATTTTGGGGCCCATATGTGCCTTTCTAAAGAAAGCCAGGTCTCAGGAGGCTCAAGTAATTCTGGTCATCTGCTGTTTCAGTCTCTGTTTTGTTTAGTCGTGCTATGTGTTTTCCTTCTCTTTGCATTTGGGATTCTCTCCACAGAAGCTGGGAGATTCAAGACTGGTAAATATCCTCAAATCTCAACAACTGAAGATGAACAATGTCATATGGATGTGTCCCTTTCAAAGGTTTTAATGCTCTGTATGTAAAGACCTACTCCTGTATGACAATGCACTTAGGCTTTTACTTTTTTATGTAACAACTCAAAATTTTGTTGAAATTATCAACAATTATCAATAAAATTCTTCGATGCCTCAGTAAGCATAAAAAGGAGATCCCTCAGTTGTGTATACCCGTAGAAATTATTTGTATGCGCTTCTGCCGGCAAAAAATATGACCAATACTCCTGAGAAATGGTCCTGCCTGAACATGCTCCTTTGATTTCATTGCCTTAGCAGAAGCCCTCCATATGGCCATGTGATTGCTGCTGCTGCTGCTGCTGCACGTGATCCGGCTTTCCGGCACAAAGGCTCCGGGCTTGTACAGATGATTGTTAAACGTCAGGAGATTCAGAAAGGTAGAGTAGGCAAGAGGAGGAGGAGGAAGCCAAGAAAAGAACCGTGTGGGAGTTGCACTGAAAAATTGATTTGGGCGAAAAAAGTTGAAGCACTGAAGAAGCAACTGGAGGTGTAGGAAGAAAATCAATCGAGGATTGTGTTTGTAAGAGCAGTGGAGGAGGAAGAGAGAGCAAGAAGATGAAAATGGCTGGTAGCATCAAAAGCAGTATGGAAGGGAGAATGAAGAACTGTCTGGGGGTTCTGGAGGAGCTGTTGGTAGCATCAAAAAGAGCTTTTTCAGTGTGCCCAGCTTGCACGGAAACAGGGTGGGTGAGGGGCTGGGATACGGCCCGAGGGCCAAACAAGGTCTCTGTGGTCATCCCCTGTAATTTCCTGTGGAACATCGATCATGGGCTGTCACACGGCTGTCCCTGAGCAAGACCTATGGCCTCCGCAGGAGGAGGAGTCCTGATCCCTCTCTAGCAGATTTCAAGTGAGGATAAATCCATTGCACTGATGGGTAAACTGGTTTAATTAATTGAGTACTCTCACTGTTAAAGTTGGATTGTTCCTCTTCAGGCTGAGGTTATTGAGCTTGAGCACTAGTCTTTGGGTCGTAAAATAACCTCATCTGCTCTCCTAAGTAAAACCCTACCCCAGAGAGCGTGGACAGGAGCTGAACATATTGCTACAGACATAATTTCTTTAACACTATTTAGAGAAAATTTAAACAGCAGAACTGAAGAGCATGTTCAACAAAGAAAGGGAGGAGGCAGGCTGAGGAAACTGGAGCAGCGAAGAGTGACAGAAATGAAGGCATAGCGGAGAGTAACACTAGCTGAGCTTCTGTATCTCCTCACCAGGAAAATGATCTTTAAAATAAAATATTAAATATATAAAAGATAGAATGAATACAGGAGAATACTGGGAAATAAAGATAACAGCTCAAGGCCTAAAGATGAAGAAGGAAGATCAATAGCTACTGATCATAATTGCCCATTAGTCTGGGTTTTTGACAGTTCTTAAATTGTTAGCTTTATTAAAGAGAGTATGATGCTCAGTTTTACTGCTTTGAAGCAGCATTTCCTCTTCCCCTATACAAATGCTGGTTCAGAAAATAGCCCTATGGGCATAACCTGTTTAGGCTGGGATTATCATTACTTAAACTCACTGGAAGCAAGATCAGTTAATTAATATGATGTTAATAAAAAATAAATGATAACAACTTCCCTGTAAGAATGTGCTTACATTTAAACTAGTCAAATTATATAACTGTTTCAGATAGCTTTTGGTGGATTTCAGATTTAACCATGTTTCCTGTTTTGAATTGCGATCAGTATCTGAGATTCACTTCTAAATTTGTAAGATGCACCTCTCTATAAATTGTCACTAACTGAAATCACTGTTTCACTTCACAAATGTCAAAGAATAATCAGCAGAGTGTGAAAGTTATATTTCACGGCGTCTGCTCTAACGCTATCTCAGTCTGTGCTAGATCCTGGGGGAGGCTGTGCCGCAGCCTTTTTCTCATGGAAGGTTTGCCAACAGAAGTTGTGCATATCTCACTGCTCTTGGTATTCTGATGTGAAATGCCTCTCCGTGTCCATCCTGGGACAAGCTAGCAAGGGTGAGGAGAGTCCAAGCAGCCCCGGAAAGCGCACTCCTTCCTGATGGGACATGGCAGTTGAGGAAGTTGTGCTGCCTTGCCATCCCACCCAATGATTCAGTCTACAAATCCATTTCATTCCCTGGCCTCTTTTACTGTGAGTGCCAAAGGGAGGGTTAATTACAGCCAACCAATAATATTTCTGCAATATCAGTGATAGTCACCGTGCTTAGGGAGAGGCCAAGGAACATAGCAACAGCAGCACGAGCTACTAACACAGGTGTTTTGCAATAAGCTGGATAACAACTATGGTATTTTTCATTTTATAGTACTCTAGTCATCTTATATTTAGATTGAGATCATGAGTTCATTCACAAGAGCCGAGCAGCAGTCATCAGGTGATGATGACTCTTGTCATTGTTTCAAACTTTCAAACATTACAGATATATGCCAGAGGTGAAGAGCTACGTTATACTTGCAGAGCTCCTCTTGTCGTCAGTGCAATTAACTGCTTAAACCACGCGGCGGTGAGGTAGAGAGCAGCGAGATTATCTTTCCGCTATAGGGAACTAGTCAGATATACAGGAGGCTGTGGCCCTGCTGACCCAAAGCAGAGCTGTGTTTTTGGCTCCCTAGCTTTAGTCACACCAAGTCAGCTCTCCAGGGCAGCGAAGCCTCAGCTGTGCTGAGCCCGTGGCGGATCTCCCGTGGGATGCGATTAGGCTGCCCGCAGAGAGCAGCCCCGGGACCACCCCCAGGGCCACGCTTGCCAGCTGCATAGGTACCGAGCTCACCAATACAAACTCAGGTGCGGTTTGCTGCTAGGTTTTTGGAAACAAGAGTGACCCGGCTGCCTGGCTGTGCACCAAGTATGCTGTCAAGCATGCTCAGACAGGCGGCCGGCGGGGCCGTTTGCAACCTGTCAGCGTGGCGGTGCAGTCAGTTGGTAGCTGCACGGGGAAATCACCGTGCACATGGCTACTGTGCAGATGACTCCTCTTGATTAGTACAGACATAGTCATGCCAGGATCTCACGTGTCAAACTTTTTTTTTTTTCAGTTCCCAAGTAAGAAAGAGATGATGCCACCTTGCAAATAAGGGCTTACACCTTACAGTCATTTCTTTACTTTCAAGGTTCCCATCTTCACTACTGCTGCTGATAAAAGTGGTGTAGATCAGGCCTTAGTGTTTAATTAAAACATCAAATCATTGAAATACACATGCTTTTGTTAGTAAACTACGTAGTTGTTCTTTTTATGCTCCTTAGCATCTTTACAAACATGGAGAGTATCACCAGCTCAGCAGCAAATAGCAACAGAACTAGTGGCGTGCTAAAACTCATCAGGAAAATATCCTTAGGCTATGCTGGTCTCCTGTACTGCTATTCTGAATAAATTTGTGGTTTGGTGTTTATACTCATCCATTTCAGCTAAACACAGCAATCAGCATTCCTTCTCATCCTCCTCCCTGTCCTGCCTCACTGTATGGGATTGCTGTACGGCATCAGGCAGCCATGGCATTTGATCCCCGATAAAGCTGCTTTGAGATTCCCTGAGAAAACATCTGTATGGAAATTTACTGTCTCTACATTTTTATAATTTCATTTCCAGATAACTTCTGACAAAATTAGTGGTAAATATTTCTTTAAATTTATGGCCATGAGTACTAGAATATCCACTAATATTTCTGAACATCAACTCTTCTCATTTGAGTTGAATGTTGGGCTTAGAGGATAAAAGGAGGTTCTAATCAACAAGAAACTCAGCAGGGTGCATTTGGCTTTTGGTTTTGGAGTATTTAATGTGCTAAATCTCAGCAAACTTTTTTTATTAATGGAACTCCCATAGTTTTGTTTTGGAAAACAAAACCACCCCATTTGTGTAAGGACACATAGCATCATTGCTTTGTACTTCAACGGGAAATATTTAGTCAGGAGGAGTTTCACCTCCAGGAGCAGCGTCCTCTCAGAGGACAGTCCCGTCGGCTGACTGAGACTTGTACGAAACCTCACAACTACATATTTTAACCTGCGGCATGTTTGCACTTTTAATATCACATAAGTGCATGATGTACTCACAGGAAAAGGCAAAGTCTATTTTAAACATCGAAGCTGACATCACACATTGTAACTGGTGCTAATTTGCTTGAGGGGCACTTACATGGTAAACTGTGAAGTGTTTCTGCTTGAGAAAGAAGGCTGTTGGATTTGACATTTGCAAACAAATCTTTGAAATGATTGTGTTATTGGGACAGAATAGTTAGGTAACTTTCCAGTCAAAGAAAAACGTTCTTATCTAAATTGTATTGCTGCATGTGCAAAAAAATAAAATCCAGATCCAACAAACATGCTGACTGAAATTCTGTATTTTTAAGCGACAGTATCTACCAATATGGCTTATGGGCTACATGAGCTGCATCAACAATTTGTGTTGCTACTGTGACTGTTTTGAGTACAATGATCAGCTGATTTCAATTTTAATGCTGGCATCTCCGAGCGTTTGTCTTCATTTGGTATTCAAACTTAGATAAGAAAATGTAAGCAACTGTCTCAGAAACAGTATTAGTTTAAGAGCCTTTTAGCAGTAGCAATAGTGGCTTAAACAAAAGCTTCTTTTTGCATTCTCTCAATATTAATATGATAGCAGAAAGAGAGCCCATTGTGTTCTCATTATAAATGACATTTTGGTAACATTAAGATCTTGCGGTTTTAACACTACACATACCAAACGAAAAAGATTAAATCAAAACATCGGAAACATTCCACTGAATGATATGTTTTGCATCTTATTTACTTGAAGGTCCTATGCAAGTAGCTGGACTGAATGATAGGAAAGCTCAAATAGCCATCTCAAAGGACAGCTGAAAGTAACAGCACTGAAAATGAAGTGCAGCATTGAGTTACACAAGATTAAGCTGACTAATCTGCTGATTCAGTTTTGCCTTTGTTTTTTGGTTTTGTCATGCAAGATCAAGAGTCATGCAGACAAACACGTAATAGCATTCCAGGCTCACAGTAACAACAACAAGCAACAGGCTGTTCCCCTGCAACCTCTGCATCCTCCAAAGGGAAAAACAGCAAAATGCTCACCAGCAGCCAGTGGCAGCAGGCTAAGGACAAGGAAGGAATGCTCTTTTTTCTGTTGTTGCAGGTGTGCTGAATTTAGTATTTTTATTGCACAGAGGTTTTTTTGTTAGAGATGCTGGTATAAGTAACCTTACTGCAGTTTGTAGGAAGCATAATACTGCATGTGTCGGGAGAGATGAGATCCAAATAGATCCTTTAAAACATCTCTAGAATATAAAAACCCAGCAGTATATTCTTCTATAAGGACTGTGTTTTGTAGAGTCCAAAGATACCAAGCTCTTATGAATGCTGATGGATAAGAAAACTGTCAGTGGAGCATCTGGCAAATTTAACCCTTGCCTGCGGTGTAGATGGGAGCCTGATCATTCTTCCTGGAGACAGTCGTACAAGGACTGCCGACCCCATGGGAGCTGCTCTCCTAGCAGTACCCACCAGTGCTGTGTCGGTGAGGGTGAGGACCAGCACAGGGGAAAGCTGTGCGTGGTTATCCTTGCATTGCTGACCCTGAGCGAATCCTTGGGGGACTGTTGGGAAGGGCATGGCAGACACATTAGCATCAGAGCAGGCCGTGCCAGTGGGATTGCAAAGCACAAGACAAAGCCGGTATGTCATGGAGGGGTATTCTGTGATTGAAACAAGAGAAATAAGAGTCCTTCCAAAGCAGGAATCATAGCAGCTGAATAATTTTTTTTTTAATATGAGAAATAGCAATGACTAAAATCAGAGAGTGATACTGCAGAAATGAACATGTTGCAGAGCAGCTGGCGTAGCAGGCTCTCCAAAATAAAAAGAGAATGAAATAAAGCCACAACCCGCACTGCAAACATTTCAATATTTTCTCTTTTTTTTTTCTGGAAATGATATGGCTGTGTCATTATCCAGGCTTATCTCTGCTTCTACCTAATCTGCTAAATGAATGCTGATGGCAGCATGCGTCTTGCCTGTAGTGAGACTGGAGGTTCAGGCCAAAATGAACCCGTGAAGAGGTTTGAGAACTAAATAAAGACTCTGTAGACCTGGGATCATGTCCTTGAGCTGCCACCCACAGCTGTGACATGGCATTTGATCTCTGTGTGCATGGTTTCTCTATCTGTGGAATGCAGACAATTACATTTATTTGTCTAGGTGAAAGCACAGTGGGCTTTTCCAGCTGAGTAGTGATGTACCAGAACTAAGTATTTTTATTATATGTTTTATTGTAAGAATTGCAAAAAATAGCTGAAGGGCTCTCAGGCCAAATTATTTCATCAGCATTTTATTGGATGGACAAAAAGGATTGGCAGGGAAATGAAAGGGTTGCTTTCTACAGTTGTTCATGATGTGAAAACATGAAGCAGAGAGGTGTGCTTTTATGAAGGTTTTTTCCCCTCTGTATTATGAACTTATTAGCCTTGGAGCAGTATTTAGTGGAAGAAGAGGGACTGAGAGCCCACCGTGCCAAACAGATAGAAAGAAGTCCTTTGTGACTTTAAACAAGCTTTTCTAAGACACAGTTTGCAGATGTGCATGCGTTTGGGCCTACTGAGTTGAAATTCAAAAGCTGGCTTATAGTGTTGCCTGAGCATACCTCATTTCTTAATTTCCTAAAGAGAGCATCTCATTAGAGAAATGCTGGAAATAAATCTGCAGATGTTGGATGTTGCAAAAAAGGCCCTTGCAACCACTGAACTTACTAGCACATCTGCATTTCCTTTACTTAAGACTCTATTTTCAAGGGTACATCACTTGGCCAGACTCTAGACTTGAACTTAGCACAGGAAATTTTCAATTCAGTAGCAATGTCTTTTGGGTTTTGGTGTTTTGTTTTGTTTTGTTTGTTTGTTTGTTTGTTTGTTTGTTTTTTGGGGGGGGGGAGTGGCTGGGGCTTCTTTTAGTTAGGTGTTTCTTTTTTTTATTAAGGGGATCAATATATTTAACAATACCTAAGACCTAAAATAATTTGAGGCATATCTGCTTTAACACTCAAAAGCTTGTCATCAAGCAAAAATTACTCAAATTTAAAATTAGTGTCTGAATATTTTATCAAAGTAGACATTTGAATATTGTAGTTGTGGGGTTCTGTTAAAAACCAAGACAGCAGACAACTATTTGTAAACTTTTGGAAACTGTTCTTGCTGAATGGATCTACTCTCCACTGGATCAGTGTTCACATGGTGCTAAATGAAATAACGAGGTTTGGAATTTCAGTCTAGGAGTCCATCGTAGCAGCCCCTCTCTCTGACTACTCATATACTTCTACTTTTAACCACTGAAATTGAGCTTGCTGCTTCCTAAGTTGACTGGCTTTCTGTTTGCTATGGTAGAGGGAGATCATCTGCTCATCTGTCCTGCCTCTAATGGTTTTTTTCATGCATTGCTGATCCTAGCAAACTTGAAAGGGGGGGGGCAGGAAAGATGTCAAAATTCTTCAGTTCTTAGAAGCTTTGTGGGAAAATAAAAATGAGCAGAGGAAAAAGGTGTTTATAGCCCCCATGGGCAGAAAAGTTTCACCCTCATCTTGCTTGATAGTTTATCAAGAGAACCAGTGTAGGAGAAAGATCCTTAAGTGTTCCAATCATGGTAAAAGTTTCACTGATGCTTTGCACCTCCTCAGGCGCTGCAGTCAAGACCCAAATCCATAGGAAGTCAGGTTTCATTAATTTTAGTGATCTCACCACTACTTATTTGCCTGTTGGTGGTTGTGTTCTGTTTTAGTCCTCCAATAATATCTAGGAGCAATAAGACATAAAAACTTAAGTCTTGATTCAAAATCAAATAGAAATATCCAGCTTAATAGCTTTGTTCTTTTCAAAAGATAATTGACTTGTGAGCTCTTGCTTATTTAAGGTGTCATGGGCTTAAAAAGGAAAAATATGCATAGTCATGTGACAAAGCAAATACACCAAAGGAAGATTTATTCAGTTTTCAGAAGATCAGCAGCAGTGATTCACCCCTTTTGGAGCACAGTCTTGTCAACTGTTTCCCCCAGGGAAGAAGAAGAGATCAAAGCCCCACACCACTGCGATGGCCACGCAGGGAGCAGTGACCTGTGCCAGGATAGCTCCATCCAGTGCACCAGGTACAAAGAAAACTTCAGCCTAAACCGCCAACGTTGTTGTTGTAGGGGGTTCAAGTCAGGCAATCCAAATGTAGCTCTTGGTGGTTTAATGAAACACAGTAAAAACTTTAAAACAAGAGCACTCACCATCCAGGGACTGAATAAACAAAAGCGTATTTAGACATCTGTGTGCTATTCAGCACTTTAGATCACGAGAAGAAGAGAGTCCCTCCCCTTTCAAGCCCCCGCACAAATCTTGCCATAGATTTTTCAGGCTGATCTCAGACATTTGTTGTTTTCAAAGTTAAAACAACATCAGTTACCAGATCTAGATGAGTTGCAAAGAGTTACAAAAAGTGTCCTTTTTATACACTTCCCCCCCAATCCAACTTTGAAATCTATCAAAACAAAGCAAAATGCATAATAAATGTTAGTCTTTGTTCCAGTACTTGCTCAGGCAGTCAATGTTTTGTAAGGATTTACTGATTTATTGTTTTTTTGATCCTTGGAAGGATCAATAGGTTAGACTTTCTCTGAAAAACACCCGCTCTAGCAATGTCCAAAGTGGCATCAAGCACAGAAAAAAAGAAACCACTGGCATGTATTGCAATTGATAAAAACAATTTCCTTTGGGATAATTTTTTCAAAGATTCTGGTCTGCTTTTTTACACTTTAAACCAGTCATTATATTTGTATCTTTCTTCATTCTTACCGATTCCATAGTGAATCCCTTGAAGAAAAACTTGAAAGCCTGGAAGCTGAAGATCTCATGTCTCATCTGTCACGACCAGAAACCTACCTGGATGAGAAGAAAAGATCAAGTACGTAAAACTGGCCAAAGCTATGGGTCTGACAAGATCACTTATTCAAACAGTCAGTTTGAAACAATGTCTATTAATTCTTCAGCGACGGCAATTTATCAGATGTTATTTCGTTACTGCATGTGATATTGTGAATTTCATTGTTCTATACAGATCCATTAGAAATCCCCTGAAAATAACACCTTATTAAACATTGCTACATGGAGCTTCATTTAGCTGACTGGGAAAACTCTTTGTCTAACTAAATGTGGCAACTACTCACTCAGCTGCACAAAGTGCAGAGCTGGTAACATCGCCTGTCCAAGTTGTCTGACACTTCAGAAGACCCTGGTTTTCAGTCTAACCATTCAGGCTGAAAATTTCCATGTCAGGTGTATGCACTAGACTGATCTTTTCTGGAAGACGGAGATACGATTTGAAGGATAAAGAAACTGGGAGCAAGAAGTGGTCTGACAGGGAGGAATCCTGCATGTAGGAGTGGGGAGAAGGTCATATCAGGACATGGACAAGTGGTTTCACAGTTTTTCATCAGACTTTTAGCCCATGATATTGCATACTATTTACAGTTTAAGACTTGCATTTCTGTGGGGGAAGGAAGGTGATAGAGACGCTGCAGAGCTTCTGGAGGAGGGGTGGTAGGACTGGGACATACCTTTCACTTTGAGACCTGCTGGGCTGATCTCCATGTAGGTCCAAAGGGACAAGGTGGAAAAGAGTGACCAGAGCTTGGGGCCAGATATTGACACTGTGAAGGAGAAGGCTGCCCAGAAGCTGTTGCCTTTAAAGATGAGGTGGTAAAGCAAGGAGACTGGGACAAGCCACATGAGACAGAGAGATGTGGACCAGGGAGACTGGCAGAATGGGAGACATGACAAGGACCCATAATGATGAAATTGGGATTGAACAGAGGGGCCAAGATAGAAGGGGAGCAGGAGGGAGGCCACCTCCAGATCACACCCTTTGCTTAGCCAGTCTGCCCTTTTCTATTTGAGCACACCACTTGATTACATAAGGAAAAGCACATCTCCTCCTCTATGAGTCTTTTTTTTTTTTTCACCTCCTCTCTAAGTCTTGTTACTTCTGTTGACTTATTTCCCCAGAGACTGCTGTAGTTTGTTTACAGGTTTTGTCCTGTTTGTTTTATGTTTCCAAATATGTCATGTGGGTCTGGAGGTTTGCCAACCCTTAACGTTAAAAATAACATAGAGTAATCCCTGTCTCTAAGACACATGAGATTCAATTAAAAATTGCGACATAAAAGGTTTTGGATGGGATGTTACTATATCTCATTTCCCTTCTGTTTCTGAGACCTTAGGATACTTTCAAGTGATGTTGTCAAGAGCCCTTTTGCTGTTAGGAGGGCTAGACATCCCATTAACTAGCAGATTTCAGAGTTTTACATGCTGGCTGGAAAGGATCTGAGATTCTGCCAGCTACGCCACCAGCTTGACAGCACGGGAGAAGAAATGGTTATGGGCTCTGGCCATAAGGAAGAGGTGTGTCCTTTGATAGGAAGGCAAGGGTGTAAGAAGAGAAGTATCTGCATTAAACCAAGAATATTGTGCTTGAATATTACGTTACATGCAAGAAAAGGGTGTTAGAAGAAAACCTGGGCACTGCGTTGGTTTTTGTGGGCTGGAAAAGGTCTCCACCAGCAGACAACCAAGTACAAAACATCCCAGCCACTTGCAACCCCAGATCTGGCTCAACCCATGATGACATAGAATCATAGATTCATAGAGTCATTAAGGTTGGAAAAGACCTCAAGGATCGTCAAGTCCAACCCAACACCACCTAACTCACTAAACCATGTGCGCTTGTTTTTTAACTTTACAGCACATCCGTTCCTTTTAATGATATGATCCATCTCCTTAGGCAAAACAATCATTGTCATGATTATAGGTTTATGCTATTCCAATGGAAGGAGAAAGAAAAAAATACATAATGGCTCAGTGTTTTCTAAACTGAATGCTGACCTACGTTCACAAGCAACCATGATTTACATTAGATTATGTTTTGAATTGATGGTAATTTATTTTTCATAAGTCTAAAAAGTCACAGTATCTCCTTATGTCTGCTATAATAAGCTACAGAATATTGTTTAATTATCAATTTGCTATAGGCAGTGTTTCCAGGATTTCAGTTAGATCTGAGTGGCTCGGGATGATTATATTCCCTTTCTATGTTTCCTACTCACTTCTAGTCTTCTCAGTACTACAGCAACCAGCAAATAAAATGAAATATGAAGGAAATCTGGAAAAATATTTATAAAGAAATCAAGTTGGTTGAAGTTATCAGGATTGATTGATAAGAAACAACACTGGGAAGGAAACATATGTGGTTCTCCTAGAGAGAAGAAAAGTGGCCCAGTGATGAATATGGTTGGACAAGTTATTAGGGCATCATTCGGATGGCAGATTCCTCAGGCCTTATGCCCATGTGAGTGTTTTGTCTGGCTAAAAAGTCTTTTGAGGCTAAATACAGCTTTTGTGAAACTCTGGACCCAAGGACAGTAGTAGAATTTGGACTGTCTCAAGATGGCATCTTGACTCTGTTTCTCACCCCCTCAAAAAAAAAAAAAAAAAAAAAGGAAAAACAATGCTTCCCCGCTGTCTTTGGCAAAGTGAAGGTAACACTATCAGATTTATGTAAAGTCCTTATATATGACAGTACGTGAGTTGGAGAACAGATAGTGAACAATAAAAACCTGGGGAAATATGATTGTTTTTTACCCAGGGACACCTACACCTGAAAAGAGAAAGGCTAGTTGGGGCTGAAGTAAGAAAGCGGCATAACTGAGAACAGGGTGACATTAATGGCAACTGGGTGATGGTTCAATACAATACAATAATACAATAGCAAATTCTGTTAGTCTTCAGATGAGGAAAGCATTTGTTCTTGTGCCTGATAATAAATATGTACAATCATATTGAATTTATTGTACAATCTAGGCGCTTGACTAATCCTAGCTCTTAACTAAGAAGTATAATGAGTTGAATCCTTATATATTTAGGCTTTTAGAACTGGTTAAAGTGAACAGATTCTCAGGAATGGAATATAAAAATTGCCAAGTATATTGGGTAGTAGTCAAGAAGAGAATCTTATGCAAGGATTTTGCAGAGAAGAGGAAAAGAACAGGAAATATTTTTACACGCTTTAGTTACCTACATTCAGTATTGCTTAAACACTGTGTGCTTTCATGCATAGTGCATAGTGACCTATTTTGGTTTGCGTTTTGTTTTGGAGGTTTTTTTCTTTTCTTTTCTTTGCTTTGCTTTGCTTTGCTTTGCTTTGCTTTGCTTTGCTTTGCTTTTCTTTCATAATAAAATACACAGCCTGAACAGCAATGATAAATATATATATTGCATGTCTAATGAGTATTTTAGGACAAATATTAACCAGCCAGTGTTCATGTATGCTTGAACTGAAGTTAACCTAGCTAGAAAAACTCAAACAAGCAAAAGTTAATATTGTTTCTACAGGCACTGATGTAACAATGATAGTAGTTGTGCACCACCATGCTGAAAATCAACTCCCTTTATGTCCAAACAATAGCGTGAATCACAGAATTTTGACCTTGATATACAAATGTGATCATGTAGTAATTATAGCTCTTGTGCTTTCTGTATAAACACACTACTTCAGCTGGAAATGCTGTAGGGTACTGCTTCATTCTGCAATTTTCAGCTGATGACTGAACAGAAATCTTTTATACCCCAAGAAGTTTTAAAATAAAGCAGATGACAGAAAAAAAAATCTTATTTCCTGGAAGTGAAAAAAAATTAGGCTGGTTATTTGAACTACAGGGAATCAAGTCATTACTCTATCTATATTCTGTTGAAAAGCATATCTTACAAATTTAAAGACTGTCACATTCACATTTTGCAAAGGCTATTGAAGCTATTTTCATGAGCAAAATGTTACTCGGTCCTCATAATAACTGACATGTTCTTGAATAACTGTGAGATTAGAGAAAATGTCTCTCATTTCGTGCCAAAATTGGCTGTAGGTTTGTTATGTTTGTGTCTATATTGGTATCATCCAAACAGGATGCAGCAAACATATGTTCTCTGGCTTTGCCCTAATCCATGATTTGGATAACACTATTAGGATGTGGTCTAACAAACTCCAGTGAAACAAATCCGAGGATATTTTTCTGTGGACGAGTCACCTCAGGCTTGACTTTAGTATGTCGTAAGCAATAGAAGCTCCATACTGACTTCATACATTGGCTGTATGTGTTTTCAGTTCTTTCTTAAGAATATACCGTCAAAATATTAGCACACTTATAGGCACAAGCTGAATCATGAAGGAAGTAATAATGGAAGAGTCACCACTGAATGGCACTAACCAGGACAGTATATGTATGTATTTTTTAAATAGTCTGGTTTACCCTGGATGTCCATGTCATTATGAGAGGACCTGAACACGTTCTTAGGAGTTGCTGTAACTGACCTTTGGGAATCAAAGGGCAACACGCGTTACATGCTCACTGCCTGGTCTGAGCACTCAAGGCAGGGAAAGGCAGTACTCAGCAAAAACCACAGAGGCTGGTGACCACCAGGACTGGATTTCTTGTCACAGCATCTATGACTTGTCTTTCTATTTAATCTCGCCCTGTGCACTGGTACCTACCTTACTGCATGGTCGGGTCACTGCATACTGACCACCTGCTCTGCTCAGGGTTTACAACTGCCTCATTCATTTTCTGCTCATTTTACCAGCGATAATTCTGTTTCCCTTACAAGTTGCTGATTACAATGGTGAATCCAGCAAAGAGCCAAGAAGTGACCCTGAACAGCTGACTGACATCCTCTTGATGATGAGTCCCTGTTTATAATGGTTTCTGAGAAAGGTCAATTGCTCACTTTTTAATCTATTAAATAACTACAGTGATGACTTTAGATAACTCTAATTTCTCAATGAAAATACTCTTCAGTGCTAAAAGTTCTACCAAATTTCATGTGTATTACATCAATATTGATTTTTTTTCAGGAAAACTTAAAACCTCGAAAATATCAAGATAGATTTCTTGAAATGAAATATCTTTTCCTTAATTCCATCCTGATTGGCATGAATTGAATTACGTTTCTCTGATTCATTATGAATAGTGCCAGTAATTAGCCATTCCAGTGTTTTACAATGGATTAATATCAGGTGCCTAGGGTTAGTAATCCTCAGGTCATTGCACTGAACTTTAAAATATATTAGCAATGTATGAGCTTTTTCCCATTCATCTTGAAATATCCATATGCTCGAATATGTATGGAAAATCAACTTTAAAAATTCAGGTAGTTTCTTGGACAGTATTCTTAGAAATAACAACTCATTAAAAAAATCTAGTTTTAGGAGATGGTGCTACTGTTTGAATGGAAATTAGTTCTCCACCTTCATCTGATCATATGATCGTCATATAGAATCATAGAATCATTAAGGTTGGAAAAGACCTCAAGGATCATCAAGTCCAACTGTCAACCCACACCACCTAACTCACTAAACCATGTCCCTAAGCACCACATCTACACGTTTCTTGAACACCTCCAGGGATGGTGACTCCACCACTTCCCTGGCCAGCCTGGTCCAATGCCTGATCACTCTTTCAGTGAAGAAATTTTTTCTAATATCCAGCATAAACCTCCCCTGGTGCAGTTTGAGGCTGTTTCCTCTTGTCCTATCACTTGTTACTAGAGAAGAGGCCAGCACCCACCTCACAGGAGATGATCATGACAGGATATTTGGGTTGTGCAAGTGCTGTAGAAGAGTTGCACCGGGCAGCTTAAATGTGGTTTAGGAATTCATGCTGCAAAACATGATAATTCTAAGACGCAAGAGTTTTTTAATATATCACCACTGTATGTTGTTGCGACACATTGCTATAGATGGCCAGAGGGCTTAAGTAAGCAGTTTAGTAGTTTTCTGCAGTCTCATTCAAAGGTGATTTTTCCTTATGGCTCAGATATATGACAAAGAGATTTGTGTAAGTATTTAGACTGAAGGACTCCCTAGACTTTGAAGCCTGTCTTGTTTTTTGTCTAGGAACTTCAGGATGGTGGTATTGTGACTTAAATCTCCTTGGATCCACTTAAGAGTGACCTTGTTATTGCTTCCGACTACATCCATTGCCTGTTTCTTGGGCTCAGGGAGGAATTTTCATTTTGTGGAGGCAGAACCTAATCAGACTGTCTGCTGCCCACCTTCACACATCTGGACATCTTTCACTTGTCAAGGACTTTTTTTGTATTTGATGACAAGGCTGCCATCCGCAGTCCAAGATTTTGAGTTATTTGCAATCCATTTCTGAAGACTGTGAGGGGCTAATAACATGAGAGGGTTTTTCATCTTCTCTGTAAGGTTAGTCACTGCTTATTTATTTACTCAGTACATAGTCTGCAGCAAAATATCTTGTACACAGTATATGGGTAATAGGTTAATCACATAATGCGACATCAAGTCCTTTTCTCACTGCCCCCATTTATTCTCAGTAGCCACTGATTATGGGTTGAATTCAATATCAGCTGTTTGCTGAATGTATTTTTAGGAAGGAGTCATTATAAAAATTAGAAACTAAACCTGATATAGCCGTGTTGAAGATCAATTTGTCTCTGGATGAAAAGTCTGTTGCATCTGAACTTTCCACGTCCTTCCTACAGCAGCTTTTCTGTTCTGTGTCGGCAGCTCTCAAGCAAAGCAAGTGGCACATGTCCTCCTTCTAGCCCTCAGTGATTAGTCAGGCTCTAATAAGGTCTAGCATTGTCCTTGTGTCTGAACACCTCACAGAAGTTAATTAATATATTTCATATATATTTGGAGGATGGATTATATATCCTTCTGATCAAAGACTGGCTCTGTACTAGAGGGCCCAGACTGAAGATGAGCAGATTGAGCTTCTGCCACAAACCAGATCCCAATGTGTTCATCTCCAGTCTGATGTCTCAAGGACAAAGCCAGTCTTTGATCACAGGGATGACTCCACGGTGCCTTCTGCCAACCGCTCCTGTTTCGGTACTGCTCTGCCCTTCAACGTGCTGTGTTTCTCATGCCTTCCACTTGTGCGTGTGCCAAGCAGTACCACTCTACTTAGGAGCCCTGTAAAAATGTCACATGTTTTGGCTGATGTAATACTGGTAGCCATCCTGTCCTTCAGCAGAGTGCAGAACTATCCAAGCATCTCTACAGAACATCCCAAAATACAAGGCACATAGAAACCTCAACACAAGAATACGAAGGTGTTTGCAAATATTTTCTTCTTTTGTTCTGCCTTTATCTACACATACAGTGAGTTGCACCTAGATCCATGAGCATGCTCTTTGAAATTGTGTGTACTGTCTGTACAGAAAAATTAGAATAACTCAAAGTAAGTGACAGAACAGAGCCTTTAAAACTTGATCCAAGCTCAATCCCTGTAAGTGGAATTCTTTACACCCACTTTAGTGAGCTCTGACACAACTTTTAGACTGTGAAAGTGGAATGTGTCTGACAAAGTCTCTTTGCCTGGACTGTTCACCCCAGGGTCCCTTTATTGTTACTGATGATACAGTTGATACAGACAACTGAAACTAGGTTGCAGCTCACCTCATCCTACAAAAGTAGGTGTTTAAAATAGAGATACCAAAGTAGATATCTACAAAGGTCAGATGAATCACAGCCTAAAATGCCTCGTTCATTCTTTTGCTGACTAAAAGAGAGAGAGTAGGGTGCCAAGTCCAGAGGTAGACACCTACTCCAAACATGCAGTATGCCCTAAGTGCATTTTGGCAGGACCTTCTAATTTAAAAAAGTTCTTATTCAAAAAGTTGTGGATGCCCCATCCCTGCATGTGTTCAAGGCCAGGCTGGAGGAGGCTTTGCGCAACCTGGGCTGGTGGGGGGTGTCCCTGCCCATGGCAGGGGGGCTGGAACTAGACGATCTCTAAGGGCCCTTCCAACCCAAACCATTCTATGATTCTATGTTTCTATTTCTGCCTGAAATATATAGTGGGCAGATACAAGACTGTACCTCTAATTCTACATTCAGAGAGAGGTGCCAATGAAACTTTTAATGGAAATCCCCAGAAAAAGATACCTACTGGTGCACTAGCATGGATGCTGACATAAATTTCCACTATCAATCTAATGGGAAATTGTAATGATTTTTAGATTTTCTTGGATAGAAGAAGCTACACAAATAAAATACAATAAAAACATATGTTGCAATATAAGTTTTATATTTTGACCAAGACAAGAATGATGCAGTTGAAAAATAACCCACCTTGTCCAGTCTCATTTGTTTCAGTTTGATTTGTATCAGTTTCCTGATCAAGCTGACATGATGGTATTTGGACTGCCTTTCTTGGTGGCAGCATGAATTTATACCGAGACAGAAGCAATCAAATCACACGTTTCAAAGAAGATGGGAAAGCATTGAGACTGAGTGTCTCCAGGCCCTGACAATAGTTGAAAATACAGAATAGCTTCCACATTACACTCTCCAAACATCTCCTGTTATTTAGTAAATCACTTTACGAAGAAATTAATTTTATCAATGTATTAATTAGTTAAACTGGCTAAGGAGTTGTTAACATCTTTGCAAGTAACAGTGAGGTGACTATTTTGGATGCACTCAGATGTGGTTGGCTCATGTTATAGAAACTGGAGATGTGCATGGGAATCGTGAGGTTTCTTCTGCTCTTCTGCAGCTGTGGGGCTCAGTGAATATTTGCCAAGTGCCAGTGTTAAAAAAAGAGAAGGAAAAAAAAAAAAAAAAGAGAAATACAACTATTTCAAGCAGCAATTATCTAAATGAGCTGGAAAAACCTGGGATGACTAAGCCCCCAGTCTCTGGAGAATTTGTTCTGAGCACTTTGGTGAATGTTAAAATGATATTGCGTTCTGGGTTTTAATAACGTAGCCTTGCTCTTCTTCTGGCTTTAGACAGCTGTTGTGAAGTCCATTTTTTACAAAAGCCTAAGGAAGTTAATAAGGCAAAATCATTAAACCCAATGCCGCAGAGCTGCCAGGTGCCTGAAGGCCCGCAAGAAGGCAGGTGTGTGCATTACCTTCAGCATCACGCCTGCAGAGACATGACTGAAAAAAAATGGGAAGCATCAATCCCAGTCACTGGTTTAGAGTTTTAAGTTGGTTTCTTCAGTGAACAAGGCTAGAATCACAAATGAGTTGCTGCTTGAGGTTAAAGTCACAAGTAAATCTGTCACAGAAACACCAAGCAAGTGTTAGTTTTAGGTGACTCAGTCCCTGGGGAAATTCAAAAGCCTGAGTGAGCTGCCCGTATGTCTCTTTAGCTGACATCTGGAAGGCTGAACACTTACAAACTGGACACTAAAGAAGACACAGAAGGAGAAAGAACCACCTAAACCACCTAACAAGGAACACAGGACATGCAGCTGGGCTTTGATTGCAGACTTACAGAATTCAGGGACATCTGTCTCTGTGGCAGAGCTGTAGTCGTGAACCTGCCCCTTGGAGGTGGGAACTAAAAGTCAGCCCTTCATATCTTGTAAAAATCTGATGCCCCCTGAGCAGGCAGTGGTATTGTGTGTTGAGGAGGCTCCATGGGCAGTTCTCTCCTCTGCCTGAGCAGGACCAGGGTTTCCAGCCTCCTCTCCTGCAGGCCCCCAAGACCACTCTGAAAGGCCTAAAAATTGTCAGTAGTTACAAAACAATCAAGCTTATCTTCCTTTGTGAGAAACAAAACCAAAACCAAAGAGCATTGTGAATCTAACTCAGATTATTTTCCAGGGAACATCTGATCCAATTTAATTCAGTAAGTCCCATTTCGGTCATTAATCTCCAGCCAAATTTTGGTTTTTATTTTATTGCACATTATGATTTACTGCACATCTCTCTGTTCATTATTACTTAGAGAAGCAGTTGCTCAGATCCTCTTTCTCTTGATCTCCTGATCAGGAAAATACTGTGCAGATGTGAACAGAAGTAAGACTATTACTCCTCTGAGAGATTTCTTCTCCAATTAAAAATAGTGTCTGTGGGGGAAATTATGGTCTTGCAAATAGCTTCTGCTTCTAAGAAAGACTACATTAACATCACAAATGAGGCCAGGTTTCCTTACATCAGTTCTACTGTTTGCTGCAAAAACAGTACAGTAACTAACACAATTAATATTGCACAAATATCCTGGGAGGGCTTAAAAATGTTGAAATCCCACATGCATGTCCTTCAGTACTTAGAAGAGCCTGATCTGCCCAGGGCATTGCAGAATGAACCTATTTCCTTTTTGGGAAACAAATAATCTTGTTTGTTTTTGACGTGCCCAGGAAAGGACAAAGCAGAAACATATTTTCTCGTGATAACTGCTGTTGAAACTAGAGAGTGTTGCCAGGGTTCACTCAGATGCTGCACTGTCACTGCGGTCCTTCCTCCTCCCTTGCGTTGCATCTGTAGGAACCAGAGCAAAGCCCAGTGCAGTTTGCATCTGGAGTAGGAGCTGCATCAGACTGTTCAGTTATGGTGTTCGTGACCACCACTCATCTCCTGCTAAAGCTGGTGAACTGATATACATTGCAGATGGCTTGAGGTGCTGCGGAGTGAAAGCACTAAGTGGTCCTTCCTGGGGATCTGAGTTCACATTCTGGAGGGAGCCCAGTGTCTTTCTCCAAGACGCAAATTGACTTGTCTTCAACAGTTTGGCCCAGATGATGATTTCTATTTAGAAAGCGCCTTGGATTGTAAAAACAAATGTTCCCCATCTCAGGACTGAGATACATTGTTTTGCACTGGGAAACTCAAGAGGAAGTGCTGAAAGTGGGCTGGAATAACTGACCTCGCTTTTAGAATGACATTGAAATGATTTATCCAGGACTTTGGTATGAGTGAAGGCTTTGAGTTTTAAGCAACCAACTTTTGAAAATTACTAATTTAAGTTTTCATTTACAATGGCCAGCTTTAGCAAGCAGGATCCTCTCCGGGTATTGCTTGTCTAAGCAAAACATGGCCACTGTACTAGCAGCCAGCACTAGTACGCAAGCAATACTGATGTCAGGATATTATTATCCCCAGGAAACACTTTTCACATTAACATGGTGGTTTAATGGCCTGTGATATTGCAAGAAGGTATTTCTTCCAAGGAGAGAGAATTTAAGTGCTGGGATAAATAACAACAGGTGTCTTTCACCTAACTGTTATTGCTTCTAAGGCCATGCTGGCACATGCAGGTTTGCAGGAACACCAAGAGGACCTGGGAGCACTGAAACCCCACACAGGAAGCCTGAAGGGCAAATGTCCATGGAAGCTTTTCCCCCAGTTTGTGCTGAGCACAGTGCTGCACTACTGTGGAAATTCTCTGTCTCACAATAGTTGTGGCTTTCCCCTTGGGGAGGAGGTAGTCAGAGGTTATAAACAGTGGTTTTTTTCTTCTAGCAATCTGCCTGTTATTGCAAAATGTGTAGGAGCACTTGAAACCTCTGTTCCTCCCTCTGTCTTGATTGAGGGGTTTCAAAGTCTTGGAGGGACACGTGCACAGACAGTGCAATTGTGTCAGCCTCATTAGTAGAGACCAGGCTACAAATATTGCAGACTTCTCAGTAACACGTTATTTAAACTCCACTTAAATGATCTAGTTTTCCGTGATATAAGTTATTTTTTTTCTCCCAGGATTTAAACGTGGCATGAATAAGATTCCCTTAAAAGATAAGTTGTCCATCATCCAGCATCATGAGAAAGTGTTGTCTAAGACTCCTTGTTTTCCTTTGGGTCAGGTTAAACCTGGTCTCACCGGTTGGGGTTGTGTCCTGTCTGTGCCTGATCTGCCTAATGGTGCAAATCTGTTATAGGAATTCACTTGTCTAACTCTCTTGCTCAAGTTGTAGTGATTGGAGGACTTGGCTGAGGACACTGCCAATATGACTCACAGGACATGGGACTACTGCAGGTCCCAGCCTTGAGAAGTTCCTAGTTAGGGCTTTCTGGCTGTTTGGGAAATGAAACACTCATAAAATCAGCAGAATTAGTCTTTGGAATGGTCCTTGAGGCAAGGAGGTTTCTGGCTGAAGATGAACCTTGCAGCCAAGCTGTTCTTTATGCTTGAAGGCATGAAGGGATGAAACGCACGGGAGTTTATGATATACCATGTGCATACATACATATATATATATATATACACCGCCCTATAGGGGGGCCTGTGTAATTACTGTTCTGAGCTCTAGGAGCTCTGGGAAGAAAAACATAAATCTCAACAGTTGCGTTATTTCTCTAATTCAGACCAGGTGCCAGGTAGGCTGTCATATGGCTCCAGCAAAATATGACTTACAATCACCTTTTATTCTTGTTCCTGCTGCTACTGATGCTCTTTAAGTCTAATATTTTCAATGGTAAGGAAATTTGTTTCAACTGAGCCAAATCCCATTTGTCTGTCTAAGTGGTGAGAACAAATAGCAGCTGTAGATCATCTTGGGTCAGAAGTAGATTTTTAACCCCATCCTGGTCAACACATGAACATGATAGCTCCCTCTCAACCACAACTTCATAAACACAGCAAGTAAAAATGATGAAATTTAAATAACCAATGAGATCTGAGATTCTGGCTAAGATCCTACCATTGATTAAATCTGGAGTCAGATTGTGACATTAATCTAGGACAAGTGTAAGATCAGAATTATACCTTACTGGTTGATAATAATTTAAAAGCTCTACATTTAATGTGGAATTATGGTACCCATTAGTTTTAATGAAATATCACCAGAAATTATTCTACCAAGATAGAGATCCTCTGTGTTCATGAATATAGATAACTATTGAATTGTTGAAATTTCTGATCCTGACAAGCTTTGCTAGGTACTCAGCTACTAATTATGAACAGGAATAAAAGGACACCTGCTGAAATAATTATTAAAGGATATGCAACTACAACCTGCCTCTGATCAGATGGATGGAGCCAGTATCCTACATCAGCAGAGAGTGCAGTCTTACACATTTTATGACAAATATACCATTAGGTAAACGATTACATCAGTACGCATATTAATTTAGGTGACTACTGAACTGCTTGGATTTGGATGCAGAAGGAAAGTAGCAATATAGTTCCACACTAAATTACATAAAATAAATGTATGAGTTCCATGGTGCTGGCATATATCTTATTTACACACAAATAAATCTGGAATATTTCCATAAAATTCAATTTTTAGCACTACTATAAATCAGGTAGGAGACTAGGATTGGACCCTCACAGTCAGTAATGATTTAATGGCTGTAAATTCAAGACAAATTTTCTTCCATGAATTTGTCTAATTGCATGTTGAACTGATATAAGCTTTGTTTTTTAGATGGATGCTAAAAATCTCTATTAGTTTAATTAGGGAAAAAAAATACAAATCCGTGTTGCAAATATCTGTAGGACAAGTCCATCTTAAGTATGAGCCCTGACTCAGAAAGTCCTCCAGCTGAGATCCTGGAAAGCTGGGACCATAATCTGAGAAAATACCGCTACATGTGCCCCTGTTCAGCTCTTGCTTCCTACATGTTGTCAGCCACTACTGGAGATAGGAACCTGACGTGTTGGCTCAGATGGTTTCACGTCACTGTATGGAACCATAGTACTATGCTTAGGGCTTGGTGTTATGCTGGATCTAGACACCATAAGGCTTGTCCTAGTGCCTGAAATGTCCTGCTGTCTCTCTGTCTGGCAGTTCAGGCCAGAACAAAATTGCTTTCTATGCATTTGGCCAGCCGCTCCAAAAAGGGCAGGAGACATCTCCCTCTTCTTGCCCAGTAGTTTTGAGGAGCATCAGCTGTGTGCCCTGTATTTCCCACTTACACGCTCCTTTCTGGCTGCACAGGGATGAACAAGAAGGAAGGGGAAGCCAGCCACACTTCTCCTGCTGCTGATCTGGGCAGTGCCGTGCAGTGACTTGCCGGTGGTCATATCATAATTCAGTGCCAGAAGGTGGCAATCCCAGGGCTGTGGTTCAGCCACTAAGTAAAAGCTGATTTATTTTCTCCCGAGACTGGAGAATAGATGTAGAGAAATTAATGTGGTTGCAGATCCTCCCAGGACTCTGGGGCACAGCTCAGTTTCTAACTGCAACCTCACCCCATCCCTGTGCCACAAGACCACAGCTCTGGCCACTGTAACTGAGAGAAAAGACTTGGCAAGACCTTATTTGCCCTTTCTGCAAAGCGGATTGAATTTTCAGCCGTAAGGCCACACTCCAAAAGCCATTTGCTTTCCTAGATCAGGGGCCATTCTGTAATCACTGTGTTGGTGACGGTACCAATGTGGTATTTTTACCTGATGAATTACAAATGAGGCTTGCAGCTGGGCGAAGATTAATTGCACCATTTTATTTGTGCAATGAACACTTAGGGGCATGTCTGTTTGCAGCCAAGGAGAGGCTCGCCTAATCACAGACTGAGGATGCACTGGAAACGGATGGAAATTAAAAGCCCATGACCTTTGGGAGTTCCCCTTGCAGAATGTCTCAGAGGCATGTCCTCCCTTGGGAAATGTTGCAATCTTCAGTTTTATTGGTTTCTTTAAGGTCCAAATTGTTTAAAGCTGGATGTTACCATAGCCCTGTGGCTCTGTGGTGACAAACTCTGTGGCACCGTGTGGGCGTTGGGATCTTTACCCCCACGAGCACAAGTGCTCACCTCTCATTTGCACATATCTTCCCTGCAGCCTTTCCTCCCTGAACCAACAAATTTAGGTTTTGAGGGATGGAAGGGCTCAATTGGGGCATTTTACCAAGCAGGGTTGCTCCTTGCTGTCCTCCCTGGAGCCTGGCTCTTCGGTCCCACACCACAGGCCTTTCACCTCTTTCTCCAGGGATCACCCAACGGTCTTAGGCGTGCTTGGCTTCTCAGCAAAACTTCTCCAATTTGTTTATTATTTTTCCTCTGGCTTTATTTATGAAAACTGCATGCCACAACGCCCTCCACCCCTTTTCTCTCCGTTTTGTTTCCTGATGGGTGTTTCTCCCTGACACACCAAATAGACACGCAACAGGAGGTGGGGAACATCTGGCCCTGCCTGCAGAGTATTGACAAGAAGAGGAGCTCACGGAGATGAAATCAGGTTTTTTTTTTTCCCTCTGCGGGATCTTGCTGTGGGATGTTGAGGGCTTCCTGCCGCAGCTGCCGGAGCTGCCAGCAGCCCCCGGCCGGGGCTCTGCTCTCCCTAACGCAATTACAGTCTGCAGACATTTAAAGGCAGTTTCTTTTGAGTTAGCCACATGCTTCAAATTGTTATGTGGTTAACCACTGAGAACAAACCCCCACACAAATACCTTCGGATCAACTTGCTCGAGCCAGGGTGGTAGCGGTGGGGGCGGAAGGGGAGGGGGGAGGCTTCCTCATTTTGCTTTTGATGAGAAGAAAAGAAAGTTTTCTTTCTACTTTTCCAAACTGCTAGCAGCCACTGGATCGTGGTGTGCATTGGTTGTTGTCGTTAGCACATTTGTTCACATTTACTGCTGATGAAAGGAGACTTGTTCAACAGCCGTGGCCATGTACACCATGGGCCAAGTCATTTGCTGGTGTAAATCAGCTCATCTGGTGAATGGGAACTGGAAATACGACCTCCTCTCTGTGCGTGCCGTGCAAACGCCAAGCTGGGGAAAGACTTCTGCACTTTGACATTGCCCTATCCCATGTCCCTTAACTCTTATAAAAGCCGAATACTTTTCTGCTGACTCACAGAGGCAGATGGATTTTGTTAACTCCAGCCGAGATAAAGGAGGATACACGAAAATTGTTGTTGCTACTCAGGGGGGGCTGAACCTGGCTTTGGGGTACGTGGGGGACCGAGAGAGGAGTGTCGTGTTGTGCCCTGTTCATCATGGATGGAGTTGGCTTGTGGGTACCACGTGGGAGGAGAGCAAGCGATACGTGGTCCAGGCTGAGTCCTGCTGCTGATCAGTGTCTGAAATAACGAACTGTACTGTCGTTAGCTTCCCTCATGCCCTGTCTCTGAAGCACTGAAGCTCCCCAGATTCTGGGAGAGAGACTGAGAGCCAACAGCAATGAAAAACCAAACACCCCAAAACAAGCACAGAGCTCGAAAGCCCTCAGTAATTCCATTGTCTCTACTTAAATCTTCTTAAATTACAGAGCTTTTTTTATGAAGTAAATTGACTTCCCTTTGCTTGCATTTCCTTGTGTTTTTGAGGATTACAAAGCCGCTGTGGAGCAAGTTGTCTTACAAACCCAATCCTACATGAGGACAGTTTTCAAACATGGTTGACATAGATGTTCTTGTAGTATTCATGAGAGTGGACCAAAGTGGAAACACAATTATTTTACCATGGGCCAACTTTAATATCCATCTTAAGTTTATTTTCATTTATATAATGGTGAATTAAAGACTCTACAAGGTGGTGCAATCCAAATGTGATCTGCTTTGCTCAGGTATGAAACAAAATTACATTCTTTGCTTTTTGCAGAAAACACTGTGAAAAGAAGGGGTTAAAAGCTTTGGATGGTGCAGAACAATTTCAGTGAAAGTGGTTTAGTTTCTCTGGTCCATTTATCAGCTGAGAAGAGAAACATCACTGTGCAGATGAAGTTAGCTCTGCAGGACTCTATGCCTGTCAAAACTGTTTATCCAGACTTGCCAACAACAGCAAGAAAGGCAGGAGGACTGGCAGTTGTGATGGTGAATGAGTTGGACACACAGAGTGAGGGCACATGAGACGAACCTCCTCACTGATGCAGAACAGGAAAAAGAGGGAGCGAAAGAACATTAAAGAATGAAGTGTCTAATCTTAAGAGAGTTTAATGGTGCAGTTGGTTACCAGAAAAAAATGACCTTTTGCAGAGTTTCTTCATGGGCAACTGAGTAGATAGGTCTTAGCGGCCAGTTAGTCCTCATGCTGCTGGAGGTACATTTTGAAGGTAAATGCCAGCAGAAACAGCTACTGCGGATTACTGGCACATTAAGGTTATTGGCCATGGGTAGCTGAGTTGGGAATATTGCATTTAGATAATCCAAAACTAATATGATAGTCAGTTATTAAGAAACTATTTAGTGCTTGGTATAGTTATATGAAGAGGTATAAAAAATTTCCACAGTTTAGATTAAACAGAACCTTAAACCTATGTGAGGGATATCAGGAGAAAAAAAAAATAAAAAGGGGAGGGAAGAGAATTCAGGTTTATAAAAAGAAACACGTACACAATGAGCTGAAGGTTGTGCTTCTGCACTTCCTGGTCTGGGTGTGAGCAGAAGAGGAAATACCAAAATACCACCAGAAAAACTATTCCCACAGCATTTCCAACCTGACTGAGACCAGAAATTTCTGTCAGTCCTGTAAAAATGGGGAAAAAAACCCCAGAGCCCCCCCAGCCTCCTGCTCATTGGAAAGTCAATGAAATGTCCAAAGCTAGGAGATTTGGGTAGACCTAGACAAGTCTTCATATTTCCCCCGAGTCCTCATCTGTACTCTGTATTTTCTGTGGTTCACTGATCCTAGGTGACATTTTGACTCTTCTGCCAGCTTTGAGAAGAATACATTTCTGCCATAGCTAGTTTAATCGTATCTGCGACCACAGACCACCAAATTGCATGTTAACAACAAGGCAGGGCACCATGGGCCAGTCTAGCTCAAGTGAGAGGTTCGTTATCCCCCCTTTCATTTTTTGGGGTCAATCCCCTTAGAATAAGAGTACAAACCTACATACACAGCAAGAACCAACCTTTCAACGCATAAAATACCACCAGTTTCAGTGTTGCCCCATGTTAATAATTAAAACTGAATTCCTGAAGGCTTGCAGCCAGAAAAGACATGAGTTAGGTCTGGCTGGTCTCACACAAACCTTCTACCGATACCAAAGGAAACCTTGAAGAAGAGCAGCAGGATCACATTCAAAGGGTTGTGCGGAAAACTCGCACACCAGGCAATTAGTTTAAAACTTCAGATTCGGAAGCTCTGCAAAGAATAATGGCTCTTTCACTTTAATGGTATAAAAAAGGAAAGTATTCTCTCCTGCTAAAGCCCAAGAATATAAACGTTAAAGTCTCTTGATTGACGTGCAGTATTATATACTGGGATTCAGGACATTTTCAATAGTCTAATGAAAATCAGGGGTAAAGTACAATTACTATAGAAAGCTGTTTTCCCTATAGATGTTTCCTAACATCTAAACAATTTCTGAATCAAGCTTTTTTTCCTAAAATTAGAGAATCAAATCCCTGGAGCAGCTCCAAGGAGCAGCTCAGGAATGTTCAGCGCAACCACAGCCTCCAGCTATGGGATAGAACAGAAGTTGCAACAATGATGATGCTTTATCTTCCCCAGTTTACTCCAACAACACTTCCATGGGTGCCAGCAATGAAATATGCTCCGAAGAGGTCTGAAAAGAAGACTTTTTATTTTCAAATGCTGAGTCACTGATCTTGAGACTGGTCAACTCATTGTATTTGTGACTGCAGTTTAACTAAAACCACCTAAGGCTAATAATGCCATCATGGACTCTCACATCCAAAAACGAAGCTAAAACCTTAGCTAAGCCTCATGTCTGAATGCAGCTCTCCAGTTCATTCAGAGCAGCACAGCGCTCAGCATTTTCCCTCCCACAAGAGAAAGCCCCTTTCTGGCCTCCCAGAACATTGCTGCATAAAGTACGTTTTCACTCCTACTGCAAACTTATTTCAGAGACAATAGGAGAAATCGTTGGCACATGAATTCTTCTTGAAACTTAAATCTAGATCAACAATAAAACATAAAAAGCCAAGGAAGCATGCAAAGACACTCAGAAAATTCTTATTTTTCTTTTAAGATTAATTTTTTGCTGAGATTGAGACGTTGCAATTTACTCAATGTGGGCCCCATTCTGCAAGTCTTTTCTTACATGAGATCTTTGTAAAGTCACTGAGGTTGTTTATGTGAGTAAAAGTTACTTATATGAGTAAGGACTCGCAGAATCTGGCCTTTTATATTTTGCTACAGTAAAGTTTACCTAGACGTTATCCAGGCTGTAGAGCCGCGTGTATTTTTAGGAATTAAAAATCGACTTCAGTTGTTTTTTTTGGACAAAGTTCTAACTTCAGCTTCATCCATCTGCTTTTTGCAGTTTGCTCAGCAGCCACATTGAATGGACGTGCTCAGCCTTTGTCCCCGTCTCAGTTGCTTGTTACCAACCACGCTCAGCCCCAACGCGCTGCAACTCACCAGGATGTGGGCAGTCTGAATTCCCATTCCAGATTTGGTCCTCAAACCTAAGGCCATTATTCCATCTCAGACTAAAGCATATTCTCCCACAGGCATCTGAAAAAGGGCATGTTTCTTCAGGTTTTCTTGCCACAAAAAGATGAAATAAAGTGAAATAAAATAATAAAAAAGGAAATCCAAGGTACGGCGATTCCCAGAGTTCTGAAGTCTAATAGTGTTGATCTGCATCCATAAATGTCCTGACCGGTGAGGAGACACAGGCACTACAACTGGAAGGAGAGCAGGAAGGAAAACCTACCATGTGAGCATTACCACCACGTGGGAAAAAAAAAAAAAAAAAAAAAAAAAAAAAAAAGAAAGGGGAAAAAAAAAAAAAGGAGAGAGAAAAAAAGGTCTGCTCAGTGGACAGCACTTGGGCTGATAGCAGGGATTTCAGGAAATCCAAACACTCAGACAGGAAATCTGAACACTGGATAAACATGCCATAATCTCCACAGATACAGTTAACGTGCTGCGTCTCCCGTTAACCCTTAGCCTGCTCATGGCTGAGGCTGAAATCAGATCTGCAACGCCTGCAAACACAAGCTGCCCAGGGGGGCTCCAAAGTCTGAGTGCTCAAAAGTCTGAGCAGCAGCAGCCCTGAGTTCAACCCTGCC
>NW_010136028.1:58310-60606 GCF_000699245.1 Pterocles gutturalis | reverse complement strand
TTCCCTGGCTGCTCTGGTGAGGATATTTTCCTCCCTTGATTTCTACCTAGTGATGCTTTAGTTAAAACTCTCCAAGAAGGAGATGATATTGCGTCCTAAGCCCAGTAACAGCAGGGGAGACCTGACTAAAAGCCTGTGTGCAGCCAGCCGTGGCTACCTGCTAGTCCTGAATTAGTTTTACCTGTTTTTTCACCTCTCTTTTGCTGTGACACAAGATTTATATGGCTGTCTGTGGGATACTTGCAGGGTACCGGTGATGATTTACTCCAGAGCTGGTGCAACAGGGTTGAGAGGCACCTTAGAAATTAGAGGGAGAGCGTTCTTAAAGGAGCAGGGGGGTTTGAAAACTCCCTTTATGCCATTTTGTCAAGAAATTGAGGATCAGACTCTGCAGTCCTTAGGAAAAGTGAGTTGAAACCTGTTTGGTTGCTTGTTTCTGGACTATAGACTTTGCTCTTTGTGGTTCACTCCCCAACATGAACAATATCACTTTTTTCCTTTGAGGCTTCTTAATTTATTTCTTTTATATCTACCTTGGTTAAACTATTAATGTAAAACTCTTAGCTAGCTACAGCAGCAAGAAGAAGCAATAATATTTCATAGAGCTGACGCCTCGCTCCCACAGGTGTAATTAACAGTGATATTCATGTTAGAGTTGTCCAATTGAAATCCACAGCACTATGAGCGTACACACACACAAACATGCACAGAACTAAGCCCCTGTGTGTTTGCAGGATGGGGACTTCACTGTGTTTCCTGTAGGAGGACAACTGCAGGCTTCACTGCTTTTCAGAGGTCACTGACTGCTAAGGCAAAGGCCTGCTTCCAAAAATTCTAGTTCTTTCTTAAAATTGACTTTTTGGGACAGTCCTGCCTATATAACACGTTGGAAAGAAAATGCCGCATCTTCAGATTTTCTGGTTCTCCTAGGACTTCATAACGATAAAAATATGATAAAAAAGAATACCTTGAATTTCACTTTGCAATTTGCTGTTGGAAGTAATTAGACACAGAAGTAATATCCACTGACTGGTGCCTTTGCTTAAGGCATTGGCAATTAACTCATCTGAAATAGCCTTAATGTAAGTCCCACGTGCAATATTAACCTATATCATTATATTAGAGTACCCCACCAGGAACAAAATAACAGCACTGTATGAAAACGCTTCCTTCAGCACCTTCTGATACTTACAGTGTGCTTCTGCTGATTATTTCAAAGACAGAAGCTCTGTCAAACCAGCATCAGTTACAGCATCCCCTGGAAGTGTCCAGGCTTGGAAATCATGCCTGGTCAACCAAGAAAGGTTGTGTTGGCCAGTGAAGCCATGGGGAGCTTGACAGCAGAGCTGGGGTGGAAAATGGGGCTTTTGGGGCATCCCTGCCTCAGGAAATCTCCTCTGGTCTCCAGCCCAGTTCTGAGTCAGGAAGCATCTTTCAAGTTGGGTCCTCATGTTCCCAGTCATTCTCCTACTACTCTTTGGGATGTATGAGGCCGGTGACGGAGGTCGGTCTCTAGGAGAGTGGCTGGGGCACTGGTGGCAGCATCTGTGCAAAGAGCTGGTAGAACAAAGGCTTGGCTTCAGAGGCATGAAGTAATTCCCACTGCCTAGCACGTGCTACATGAAGCAAGTACCAAATGGTTGATTGATGATGTCAGGAGGGAACTGGTGGAAAAACAGGGAAAAATTAAAACATGTTAGAGTTGGACTTTTTTTTCTTCCTCTTGTTCCATGTGCTTTGCCAGTGAGCTATTTCAGTTATTCACTTTTTTCCTTAGAAGTTCTTCTGTTGTCATGTTTTTTTTTCACCTTCCCTTTTCTTGTATTTTCCCTCTAGTGCAACTCTTTCCAGTAGCAAAAGGAAAGCAAAAATAGAGGAAAAGAATAAAGCACAGTATAACTGGAAAAAGAAGATATACATAAAGCTTCAAAATATGCTTTCTGAAAAAAAATGCCTTTTAAGATTGAGAGACTTTTCATTTGAAAACTTTCAAGCGGCTCTAGAAAAAAAGGAGCTGGGGAAGTGGGATATAATTTATTACCGCTAACATCTGCTGTAAATCAGTTGGAGGTAGGCAAACATTCCCTGCCAGGGCACAGTTAGGTCAAGGTGAGGGGGGATAAAGCAATAATTAAGAAGACCAGCATCCTCCAGCTAGCTTCAGTATGCTGTTAGCAGAAGAGCAAGTTATTGCTGCAAAACTGCTTTTTGTCTAGAAAAATTTCAAAAGGGGAAAAAAAAATCATTGGTATGTTTAATGGAAAACTATCAGTTTATAAAACAGCTCCAACAATTT
>NW_010136028.1:56217-58279 GCF_000699245.1 Pterocles gutturalis | reverse complement strand
ACAGAACTACAAAAAGTATTATACTCTTCTGTTTTTCTAGTTAAAAAAAAAAAGGTTGACAAAAGGTTGTGCTTATTGTGAAAAGTTTCATTTGAGCAGAAATTTCAGTTGAAAAGCTCTAAAGAAAGGTGTTATTGTCAGCCTTGATAGAAGAGAGGACAGGGACAGCACTGTAGGTGGAATAACAATGCTGACAAAAATAAACTATACACAAACATTCAGCAGAAGCAGGGTAGAGGAAAAGCTTCAAACTCAGGCTAGCCGAGTTATCAAAGCTAAAAAGTGGATAAAGATTCCTGTAAGGGCACAGCAGCTGCAAAAAATCCACCATCACCTGAGAAAAAAAGCCAGTGGCTTTACTCAGTACAGATGTGAAGATGCTTTTACACTGGAAAAAAACCCTCCTCCACATTCACCCTTGATGTACTTGTAGCAGCCAAGCTTTCTGCTCTCTTGCTCTGTATCCCCAGGATGGAACTTTCTGTAGTCCTAGAGCTGATAACAAAATTCTCACTTCTGCTACAAAGAAATCTGTAGCTACTGAATTAAGACAAATCAGTTCATTAAAGATTAAAAGGGTTTAGCTATGTATGTGAAAGATAAAGCACATGAAATTATAATTGAGATTGTGGACAAAATGCTCATGAAAGAGTTATCATTAACCTATGAGGCCCCAAGCTCTGTTATTTTTCATGTTTCAATGACAAACCTTATCATTATAAATAATCAGGATTTTTCTTTCCAGTATAGATTTGAAATGAAAATCAGCTCTTTAATTTTCAACGCCCTACTTATTGGATTTGAAGACTTTGACACAATAATTAAAGCATTTGGAGAAAGAAATCGCAGGTCCCAGTTTTGTCATTCTTCACCCTTCAGTCACCCTGAGGCTTTACACCCTTAATATATTCATGTGAAACTAATTTACTTTCCCTTTAGAGCGTGGCCAGCCCTGTGTGCTCAGCAGTCCCAGACCTCTCAGTAGCTACCAGAAACTGGATGCCAGAGAAATACTGCAACACGCTTAAACAAAGTTCCCCATTCACACTGTGACTCTATCTGGATTTACAGCAACATATGCTAAAACTTAGCAAACATTAGACAAAATGAGCAGAAAACACTAACCAAAAGGATTTCATAAACAGTGACACAACTTACCATAAGCTATAAACACTATTTTTCTCACAAAACCTCAGTAATTAACTGGTTTAGAGACTTCTTGCTGCGCTACAAAACGTATCTCTTTGTGCACTGGCTTTCAATTTTAACACGTTTGCTTGGAGATCCCTGCCAATTTTATTACTAGTCTGCTCCTTCCTAAACGAGCCGCCGAGGAGGTTTACTTTTGAGATCAGCATCCCTGCTGGCAATGTAGGAAAAGCACCGAGCCCCCTTCTCCCAGCAGCAAACCACGTGCTCTTACATTTCTTACTAGAAACGTTGCCACTTTGCCCACTGTTCATTCAGTGAAATACAGCAGAAGCTGTGTTCTAACAGGTTTAACGACATGTTTGTACATTTATTAAGCAAATAGCACCTCTTGACGTTACGAAAAGGTCCAGGCATCAGAAACTGCCTTGACAAGAAACACTTGACCCTTGGTGGTAACTACAGGCTGTACCAACGCACAGGAGGCTATGCATGTTTAATTTTCAACTGGTTTTATAGTTCTTTTATTTTTTTTAATAGGAAAAAAAAGCCACCAAAGCGTTCATTTTTTGCTTCACCTTTTCATTCATCGTTCCTTGTTGCAATGGCAAAAAAAGGGAAACTTTTTCGTAGTCTTCTTTTTCTCCCCTAATTTTGTTTTACTGCAGTGGCATGTGAAAAGAGGAAAATGAAGACTTGTTCAAACAATTAAAAAAAATTTCTCAGAATATGCTGTATAGAAACATAATCAGTAAAGGGCAATCAGGAAAACGGCTGTCACATAAAGACATCCCCGTGGTGTGAGTGTAGCTGCTGGCTCCATTGTTTGCCAGAGATATGTGGAAACTCCAGATAACGTTCAGAGACAAGTAGAAGTTGAATTATACACCACAAACACTAGTAGTAAGGAAAC
>NW_010136028.1:38392-56186 GCF_000699245.1 Pterocles gutturalis | reverse complement strand
AGGGAAAAGGCTGAAAGTTGAATTTCTGAGTTTCTCTCTGCATCATTCTCTATAGGTTTCCAGGCTGTCAGCTGTGCTGAAAGGGCTGGGTTAGGAGGACACCTTGGGCGTGCTGTGAGCGTCACACTAGGCTTGTTCTTCCTTTGACACCAAAGCCTTCCTCGGCTTCTTTTCTAAAAATGGGTGAAAAAGATGCTTCCTCAGTGTGTTGTTATTGGTTTGTTGCAGAGAATTTAAATAACAAATACAATACGTGAATTCCAGACAGTAATAACACTATGACAAATTCCCAGATGATCACCGGGTTGCTTCACGGGATTTTTGTAAAAAAGAAATGTAATCTTTTAATGATCTGACTCTTTGGAAGTCATATGAGAAATAATTTTAAGCATTTTTTACAAATGAACACTAGACACATACATAAAAATTAGTGCTGAGAATCTTGTCAATCTTGTTGAACATTTAAAAGTATGGGTGGGTGCCATGAGACTTGTCATAGACACGTGAGAATCAACACTGCTATAAATGTTACAAGCTTCATATGCTATAAGCACTGTGTGTTTGTATGCAGCATAGAATGTACACAAGAGCTATTAGCCTCAGGAGCTTTAGTAGGATCTGGAGAACAAAAGGTCATGGGAGAAAAAAATAAAAGATATTTCTAATTCCAGTTACAGCTTTTAGAAATAGGTGATGACTATCATAGCAACATGTCTACAACAAGGAAGATAAACTCAAAACCATATCTTTCCTCATGACTGTAGTCTGTTAGGTCTTCAGATTTTTATGTCTATACATACATGTGTGTGGTCAAAATCCAAACCCTCAAATGCTGATGAGGAAACAGGTCTGAGAAACAAAGCAGAAGGGTAAAATACAAGCCTGGCCTGGTATGGACCTGAACTATGTAGATGAGAGTGAGATGGCCCAGCAGAAGGTTGGGACAGCTGCAGAAAAATGTAACTTTTGCAGGGAGAAGACAGAATGGTGGGGAGCAGGTGGTGGGGTTGCCTCCATTAGATCCAATGAGTCATAAAGTGCCATATTCTGTGCTCAGAAGGACTACAGCTCCTGCCCTCCACTACCAAGGAACCTGGGACCATCACCAGAGAGGTCTGGTGGCTCACAGGGATTAGAGGAGAGTCTCTTTATTGTCACAGAAGGACTGCAGCACTTCCCTGGAGGAGGAATGAGCTCTGCAGATGTCTTGTTTCCATATTTCTCCCCATCACATTGCTGTTCCGGGTGGTTATGCTCTAGTTGTAAGCTTCTACTTGGGAGAAGCTTCTTCAGCTCTTCTGCAGGAGGTGGTGGCCGCCTTCATCCCACTCTCACTTGCTGTGAGTCCCTCTGTGAGTGCTCAATGGCTGAAGCGCTCATCCTGGCTCAGTTAGGGTATCTCACTTGCATTCTGGCACGTTATCATTGGAGGTTTCAAATGCTGCAGCATTATGCTGACCACACATCTGTTTTAGGGCTACACAGCACATTTGTGAAGGAGGGTCATGCGACACCAAGTGTGAATTAATCATTTTTCTAAGTGACTCTTCTTGGGTTAAGCATCTTGCTTTCCTGCCTTTTAATTGCAGCACACGCTGCCTCACCAGCTTTGTGTTTCAGAAGGCAGTACCTGTATATCCTGGTGCTCAGGGCAACCATGCAGTAGCGTTAATGTGGTGCTTCTCATACAAATGAGGGATTGTGACTTTACTCACGTGGAGGTCAGATGAATAATCTGCTGTTCAGTCTTTGGTTACTCAGTGACTAAAGGCCAGGGGTTTGTAACCTCTTCCTAACACCCTAACACCTTCCTACCAGCCTTTCTGCTACCTGGGGCCCAGAGCATGCTCTGCCCCAGCAGTGCCCATGAAGTTTGGTGTGGCTTGCCCCTTGTGATCCCCTTCCAGTCCTAGGAAGCAGATTAAGTTGTCAGTGAAGATTCATTAAGCAGATTCATGGATAATGCCAAGGTCAAGCTTTTATACTGGCCTTGGTCAACTCACCCAGGTTTCATTTAAACTGACAAACCCCAGGGCACTTCTAAACTGCTGCCTAGTTGTGTCTTGGCTTTATCCCAACCTGCAACAGGACCCAGGGATATGCACTAATCCCACTCCCCTCATATGCTGCCCCACACCTTCTGCTCAGGAAAGACACAGCTTGGTTCTCTCTGGCTACATCTCTTATCTTGATGAACTGTGCCTCAGAGTGGAGTCCATTTTCTTGTTAAGTACTTTATGTTGGTTGTCTTTGCACTGTCTGTAGGGACCGCATCTCTATTTGCAGCTCTGTGCCTGAATTCCTCTGGGTGGTGAGCCCATGGTCTTTCACAGTCTGAAGCCTGAGCGGAGACGGAAGTCTCACTGATGCAGATGATCAATAGAACAGAATATTTCAGTTGGAAGGGACCTACAGATTGCACAGATGCTTCAGGGATGGGATTTGTATGGCCTAAGAATGAGTTGTAAGGGTGGGATGCTATCTAACATTTCTACCATTATGGCTCTAGTGGTCAAATTGGATTCTTCACTGTATAGGAAACTAGAGAAAATGTCGTACAAGGCGGCCTGGATGACATCAGTTTTCCCTCTCTTGCTTCAACAATTTATGTACATTGAATATGAAAGCTTGGTTTTGTCTCATAAAATGTACGAGAACATTAAAAGAAAATAACATTCTTGTCTGGGGGAGCTCCAAATTAAATGTTTCCTAAAATGGGCCTGAAATCAAGAGCCACTGCTGTTTTCTGTGTGAAAATGGAGAGGAATATTAACTTCGTGGGAGGAGGAGCTGTATGTTAAAAAAAAAAAAAGTTGCTATTGAATGCAAAGCTGGTTTGGAAAGCTCAGATAATTGGAAACACATGTTCCTGGCCGCAGGCATCCAGCACATAAACTGCAGAAGAAAAATAATGATAGAAAAGACATAGAGTATTTGACAATATAGTGAGAGAAGTCAACATTTTACAACTTGTTCACAGTGACTATACCTGAAATGTTGTTTTGCTTTGTTATTAGCCTTAAGAACACAAATATATCTGTAGACTTTCTGGTGCACATCAATTTTATAATAAAATAGAGACCCCAGGTATGTTGGATGATAGTATTACACAAGGAGAATATTTTAGTGAGCTATCTGGACAAAGATGACTCATAATGATAAAGATGAATATTTTATTTTAAACACAAAAAATTGTGAATTACTTAGCACCTAAAAATAACACGCCCCCTTTTTAACTTTCAGTAAACTGTGTTGATGTTGCAGGAGTTTCTAACTTTTTCAGTACAGCAAATCATCCGGCTTTTACAGTCTGTTAACGCATATATCTCTTTTCAGGCCAAAGCTTTGAAACCAAAGCACACATAAACCCCCTCACACCCACACTCCCTTTGGTTTGCAGCTTTTTGTTCTGCCTCTCTCCCTTCTTGTGTAGTAAAAGACACAGGAGGAAGGAAAGGCTGTGAAAATCTGCACAGAAAAATGAGAATTCATTGTGTACTGTAGAATATACCATCGCCATACTGTAAGGGAACATAGGTTGGTCACTAAAGATGTGTGGGCAGAGCTGTTGCCAACTTGCCTCTTCCCCATCTTTGGCCACTAAGTTTCTTCCCATCCCTGTTGGATATGTGGATATGTGTTTCTCTCTCCTTGAATCATCCCCGATTTTCCCTCCCTCACTTCTTAGCAGGGGTGAGTTGTGCAGCTCTCAGATGTCTGTGCACTTGCCCAATTGTGGTCTACGACTGCCCTGGTCAGCTCTGGGCTGGCAAATCCTTTCTACCAAAGGTGTCTTGGGGAATTTTTGACATTGAAACCTAGATTTGTCTGCATTTATGCTGGCCTTCAGAGATGTGAAAAGCACATTTCTTGTCTGAAAAGCCATTTTAAAGTCAAATTTCAAGTTCTTCTAATGGAGAGAAGGAGTGAAGTTTAATGAAAAAGGCTTCCACAGTGCTGTAACGTGGGGGTGGGGAGAGGAGGTGGAAAAGGAGCTTTCCCTGCAACTTCTTCATCTCGAATGACTCAAGCTTTTAAACTTCCAGAAATAAATAATTATTCAAAGTAGATCAGCCTGAGACAGGTAGCTAAGGTAGAAAATGTGGCACAAATAGATACCGTTTAGTGAACTAATTTTCTCGGGGCTTTGATGGTTGAGGCTATTTTAGTAATTGATAGTGCTTCCTGCAAAAGATTGTCATCCAAAGGCCTCTGGAGTCAACAGGAAACTTTCCCTCAACATCTGTGATCTTCATGTCACACATCTGAATCATTCAGTGCTGTGCTGCTTATTATATTCATGGGGAATACAACATATATGGTGGTCAAAGAAAATACCCTGGTGCATCAAAAGCCAGTTCTAACACTGCATCTCAGGTTTAGCATGATCTTGCATTTCATACATTGCCTTTCTTCACTTTGCCAATGTCACTCAGCTTCTCTTCATCATGGGCCACCTTAACTGTGCAGTTTAATGCTTTTTCTTCTGCTAGAAGCCAGTTAAATTATCTTGTCTGTGAAAAAAATGGAAGGATCCTTCAGAGTACAGACAGAAATAAATGTTGTACTCTGGGATCTTGAAAAGCAATGACCAGGGTGTATTCTATTCCACTAACAGCAGAAACTTATTCCCACGGCTACAGGTGTTTTCCAGCTCTTCTGTGATGAGCTCCACATATCAGTAAAGTAATTGCCTCATGGGCGCTTATCCTCCTAGTCATTGTGTAACATCCCTGTGGCAATGTACGTTACATGGAAAACCATACTGAAAAATCATTTGTGCTTCTTTTTAAGAGGTTTTTAGAAGAATATGGGTATTGACCTTCCTGTAAAAGTTGACCATGGTTTCTGCTTTTGCTGTTTATCTCATCTCTTCTCCTTCCCTTGGCTCCGTTCCTCTCAACTGAAGTCCAGGACGAAAGCCAGCATACCGCAGGCACAGTGAGCTCACCAACGCGCTGTGGACCACAGCTGAGGAATCTCCATCCCAGGCCTTTTCTAGTGTGAAGCTTCAGCATGACATGCAAACTGCTAACAGGATCACAGATCATATTTAATAAGCAAAATAAAAGAAAGGCAAGTCAACACTCCCAGTGATTACTCAAGAAAGAGCTTTACAGCCAAGTATAACACCTCTCACTGATGCATTCTGCTGTATTTTTCCAGGATCGGTTGCCCTGTTCTTACAGAAACAACAGGATGGCACCGGGACCGGAACTCTGACTCTCTGCTGTTTCTGCTCTTCTGGATGCTGATGCTGCTCTTTCACAACAGCTGAGTTGGATCCAGATGGAAATGTGAGTTGTCTTTTCTCTGAAGAAGAAACATTAACAAAACCCCTGACACTTTTATATAGTTAAGAAGTTGCTTCTGTCATTTCTTTGTATGATATATTGTAGACTATTAACATAGTCTAATTGCTCATGGAAATACCAAACTGTTTCTTGTTAAAGCAACAGATTCACATCAATCCCCATTCATTTTAAATACATGAATTTCACCACTTTCAGGTAAAGAATGTTTAAGAAAGGGACGTTGTTTTCTTGGATTTGTAGAGATGGGTATGTTGGAAATTCCAAAATGGAATGATACATAAAATTGACATTAACTGTGACTGCCCAGGAAAAATATTTTAATACATGGAAATGAATATAACTTTTGTGATCATTGTTCTCTTCTTATAGCAAAGGAAAATCTTTAAAGTCCGGTCCATTCTAAAAGGCTTTTTCAGAAGCCATGTAGGACAATCTGGGATAAGAAAATAATGTGACAAAGGTAGAAACACACATAATAGCAGCAGGAAATTCCTATTAGCTGATGTCTATCCCGGCTCTCCAGATACTTAATGTCAACTTTTGTTGTCAGATTTTTAATATATTGTTTATGTTTTCAAGAATAGTTATTGAACCAGTCAAAACATCTATCTGCATGGTTGGCATAAAGCAAAAGCAGAAAACTGAATTGCTGGCACCAAGACAGTCAAAGCTTTTTCATTTGGGAGATTCTCTCTAACTGAGAGGGCTTTAATGATATAATAATAATAATGATATTAATAATAGTAATAATATGAGGAGGGATCATCTGAGCATTCTTGATCTAAGAAATGTGGTGACAACTGCCTTAGAAGAAGGTTACAAAAAACAGGACAAAGGAAGCAAACCATGGGTAGCCTTCACTTCAGATAACCTATGATTTAAGTGACTGACTCTGAGCTTTTCCTTTCTAGGAGCTCCTGATGTGTGAGAGGGAGTGTGCCACAAGGCATCAGGCGATGGCAGTGTTGACTCCAGAGCACTGGAAGAGGTTGGCCAACACCCAAGAATCAGAAGCTTCCCAAGCATGTTGCATGCTGATAACAAAATGCAGTGGAGAAATTTTCCTCTCTTGCATCCATAGGCAGGAGAACACAATACATGCATTGCTCACATAAGATGCTGTACCATGTTTTCAGCTTTTCCCTGAGCTCAGTGTTAGAGCTGAAGCTTTTGAGGGATTAAAAGGAACCATTTGCATGTAGTGAAATCTCTAGTTGTTCCAACATCAATGAATGCTGTGGAACTGCTTTGCTGGAATCAAGCATGCTGAGCAATATCTGATTTTAATACAAACCAAAGCTATGCTCAGTGCAAATGAAAGAGGAAATGTTGTTTCTTCACATCACGCTCATTCTCTGAGGGTTCCTGGGTCATCTGTTGTATGTACAGAGACATCTTCCCTCACCCACCAGAGCTTCAGCAGCTGCTTATTGGTGTTCAGAAATGGAACTGAGGCCGCGAAGAGCAGGAGCCCACACTGGGAGGGTGAACCAAAGAGCTGAAATTGCAACAGTTGGATATTGTCCAGAAACACCAGGGTGAAAAACCAAACTCTCCAAAAGAGCTGCTGAGACCATACGTGGCGGTCACAGGCAGGATGTTTGTTTTCCATGTCCTGCAAGGGATGGCACATCCAGCCACCGTTTCCCATCTTAAAGCCATGCTGGGGCTTTTGTTCAGGACTGACTCAGAGGAAAGGGTGCCACTCTGTGAATCACTGCGTGACTTCCCCCAGTTTGTGAGTTTTCCTTAGAGACCTTACAGCTCACTCTGGAGCCCGACAGGAGATGCTGGGATGGCAGCACAAAGAGCATTGCTGCAGGCAGGGCGCTCTGCAAGAGCGCTTGTCGCCCGGGGCCAGCTCCAGCAAACAGATACACATATGCTTAACTCTACACTTCTGAGGCATAATCCCATTAATTTAAATGGGATTACTCGTGGGCTTAAATTCCTGCAGGATCAGCACTGCGGTCTGTTGCTGCAGCTGCCAGGGGCAGCACAATTAATGGTGTAACAAGAATTGCTCATTCTATAACCAAAGGCTGCCTTGCTGAACATCAGCACTGCTCACGTGCTCAAGCCTGAAAAATGAACCCTTCCTCAATTTGAAGGTCTCCTGGATTTTAGCTTTGCTTCATCCTCCTGTACCTGCAAACCAGACTTTCCTAAATTGCACTCTTCTGTGGTTTCTGCCTCTTCTTCATTATCCCCAGGCTGTGTGGAGGATTTTTGTGTCTACCACTGCTCATGCATCACCTTAACACCTTGATCAGTACAGTCCGGTGAACCCCCGCCCTCTGCTTATCTTCTCTGAACAAGCATATTTCCTCCTACTCAACATCTTTCTTCTAATCTCCTCCATCCTGCTGGAGCAGACTGCCTCTTAAACGAAATATTGTCTCCACTTGACCTCAGGTCATTTTGGTCATTGGACCTTACTGCCAGGCTAGGGGTAAAGCCATTGTCTGCAAGAGGAAAGTTAATTAAATGTCCTAAAAGTGCTGCTCCCCTCCTGCTTTTTACATGGAAGGATAATTTATTTTCTGTGTAATTGCTGCTTTTCTATCTGAGATCACCTAGCCACTTATATTTTAAATGAATCAATAAGGCTGCTAAGTTAGTGACTTTATTTTAATAAATAGCTTAAAAAAATTAATAAATAATTTGCTTTTTACAGGCCTATGCACAATGTGTGTACATGCAAGTGTGTCTAACATACAAATTCAAGAGAGGCTGTCTCTGAGGGAAAGTGAATTTCTTTTGTTTAACTGCTTGTATTTTAACATTTTGGTTTTAGAAAAAAAAATTCTCCCACTGGAGACCTTTTATGCCAAGTTTGAGCCTGGAGCAACTTTTTACGACTCAGTTGCAGTAACCCCTTGAATATAGGGGTTTATAATGGAAACTCTGACGAATCCTTCTCTAAAGCACTTCTAACAGATGTTTCTGTAATGAAAAGGCTGCGCAGAACAGGCAACAGGGAGCAAACTGTACTTTGTGTTTTGCGAATATTCCGCATGATTGTGCAAAATTTGTAAAATGATAGTGGCTTTAACCCAAAGCTGCGATGCTCGCACCAGGCTGTGCGCCGTGTGCATGCATACATTAGCGACATAGCGTCTTGGTTCTGTAGCCAGCTGTTGAATGTAACTCGCTGCCTCTCTCACATAGATTTGAAAATACAGGTCACTTTACTCTTCTGAACAGCGATTCAGCCATCTGGTAGTGGTGGTGGTGATAGGTATGCTTTTGTTCAAAGTGCCCTGGGGATGGATGCAATTAGTACTCCGTCAAACAACTGCTCTGAGCAGAAACCAAATGTACTCCTCCATGAATAAGAAGAGTCAATTTGGCCTCCCAGGCCTGTCTTGACTGTTTCCCTATGCTGTAGCACCTCCAGGAAATCTAGACGTGGCAGCCTGGATCTCCTGGTGTCGTTTCCTGAGGGGTGGATAGGTGCAAGCTGGGTGCCTGGGGTGTGCTGTGCTGGTTTGTCCCTGGCTGGCTTGTGCACCCTGGGGACAGTGTAGATTTGAGCAGGTTGGGAGGTTCTGGGGATGAAATTGGGCAGAGACTCAAGGAGCTGTGTCCTCACAGCACACTGCTAACCCCAGAGACCCAGATGTCTTGGCCCACAGTCACTGAAATGTTGAAGTCTGTCTTAAAACAGAATTATTAAGAGAAAAAAGATCCCAAACCTATAGTTTCATCAGAGAAGGAGATTTTATATCTAGAATTGTTACCAGAGGGTATTTTGGTTTTCGTTCTAATCTCCTTGTCAGTGCTCATTAAGTGGAGATCAGAGTCACTGGACCATCATCTGAGGGTGTGCTTGATGGTGCTGTGGAGACCTTGGCAGCCAGCTGCAAGCCACGAGGCTTGCGGAGCCTTCATAGGCAGGATGCAAATGGCATTTATATATGTCACACATACATCGATTTGTTCCAAATGCCTTCCTTTTTATGACCGTGTTTTGCCAGGCTGAATTCCTTTTGGGTGAACAGCAGCAATAATGTGCAATTAATGTTCTCCTGGTTAACGCTCTGTTAATGCGCTGTACCCAGAAAAATGCGGTCCCAGGGGCTGTATTCATCATTGCCTTGCAGGTAGTTTGGAGTAACCGTGTTCCCTCTGTGAAAACTTCACTCTCCTCCATCAGTACAATGAGCAGAGGCATGTGTAAGTGATGAAAGACTGAGGTGAAACTGTGCTTACAACATCCTTCAAGCAACAGTGGACAAAGTCCCTGGATTGACTTTATCAATTCGCTTCTGATATCGCTGTCATGTTATTTTTAGGGTTTAGTTCACATTCAAGCATGTGGGTTCAGGAGTGCTTTCTGGAGTGGGCTCCTCCCTGCCATTGCATTTTGTGCTGCTGTGGACCCGAAAGGACTCTGGCCACCTGCTGAGATGGAGCCGCTCTGCCCTTGACAGGCAGCTTGTGGCATCAGCACGTCATCCTTTAAGTTGAGACGTCCATTTGTATGTGTTTGGAAAAGTGTTTTTAGCTTCCCTGTTATCCACTCCTCGGATATGGTTTGGCTGCAGCGCTCTACCCTTTTCCTGACTTTCCATCTTTGCTTTTTGTTCATCGTGGTCCTGACACAAGCCAAAGCAATAGCCTCCTTCCCCAGGACCACCTTTGATGCGTCAGAGCCAAAACGGTGCTCCGGCTGTCCCAGGCTGCTCCTGGGAAGCACAGCCTGCCCTGGAGCAGGAGCTCCCTCACCGCTTGCCTGTCTCCTGGCCATTAATTCTCTCGTTACGAGAAACTCAATGTTTTCACCAGCCTGCCCTTATCTTTCTGTGGTGGAGCTATCAAGAAGCAACAGTGAGCTTTTTTTCTCAGTGACACCAGTAGATTTGTTGCAACAGATTCAAATGTGTGAAAGTTATGTTTATCTTAGCTGAGGGACAAATAGCACAGTTGTAACCATCAGCACAGAGGAAAGGAAAACCAGAGAAGTTCAGCGCAGGAGCGATCTCGGGAGAGCAGTCTCTCAAGCTTACCCTTCATCAGTCACTGTGGCTTAAAGGGATAAACATTTTATGCCTTCCTTCGCCTACACCACAGCCACTTCATCTGTTGGTAAATTTGGGCCTGTGCTTTGCTATCCTTACCAGACCTCTAATAATCCTTCTCTGGAGGATCTGTTTTGATTTTTAAAGGAATTACATTCAGAGGGAATAAATTGTAATCGAGAGTTCACTGCTCGGACTTAGGAACTGCTGATCTCTGGTGTGTGTGCCAAAATCGACTTAGGGCAAGGCACAGATGTGCACATTTTAGTTGCCAAAAAAAATCAGTGGCTATTTTGAACTGAAACTTTCAGTAGCTCTGTTTCCATAACTGGAAATGCAGTTGTAGCCAAATTTAAGCTCACAAAAGTGTAGTGGTTGTTGAAATACACTGACACTATATAAGTGCTAGGTGTGTTATTTTAATGGGAAAGACTTGACATTGTATTCTACTTATTCTCTAAGTGAATGATAGTTGCATCCATCCTGAGTGATCTACGCTAGGTCAAATCTGACTCGTGGCAGTGAGTGACTTTCACTACGTACATATGAATATTATATTTATTTCACCCAGCGCAATGTTTTCCTCCATGCTTAGTATTTTAACATCCTCTTCCGCTGCCTGGCTTCTTGGCAAAAGGCTGTGCAGGTTGCCGGAGGAGTCTGAGTGAACTCACCCATCCATTTGCTGGCCATTTTAAATGCTGGATGTCTTCCAGTTGTTTATGTGTTCCTCTCACTGAGGCTCACGTATGAACAATAAATTAGCTGAGAGTGCACAGTGACATACATATTCTGAAATTCTATATTTATGTGTGCATATTGAAGAACATCCATAAAAAGGTATTAGGGTGTTGCAGGAGTTGAGAGTGCATTGCTGCGTTTGGTCTGTACAAAGGGAGTCGAAGGTGCAGAGTGGTAGGGAATCAAACCCTTTTAGTGCCCAACCTTTCAGAGCATGAGTGGTAATGACAGATTTTAATTAACGACATCATCTCAGTTTGTGATATCAATATCTTCAACATTTTATTGTATCAATGCAGTTCAAGGTAGCAAAGTGGCTATGAAAAATGAGGACCAAGGGTTAATTTCTGTCTGCCTTTAAACTGATGGCAGAACTCCCAATGACTTCAAAGGGTGAAGATCTCACCTCAGTTATCAGCTGGTGTAAGTTGACATACCTCCATATACTTCAATAAAATCAATGAAGCCTTGATGATTTATTGCAAGTGAGAATCTAGCCCTAGAGCTATTAAGGCCTGTAATTTATAAAGCCATAATTATGGAACCATAATTCCATCAAGGACTTCTGGCGATATCATGGACCAGAGTTAAGTGCATTGTGAAAATAAATGTAATGGTCTTGCAGTGCAGTGGAAATACCTCTCACTCTCCAGATAGGACTCTTAGCACAAAGATATTAAAATGTATTTTATCCACTCACAAAAATAATTGGAAAAGAAAATTATCTGCAGACTTGAGACTTCCAGAGCACTGAATCAAAACATGCATTTTACAGCAGCCACTCCAAAACCATGGATGGTTCCCCTGCACTACCGTGATAACTCAAGGCATAAAATCTCCTCTTGAATCTGTTTTTTCACATTAGTTATCATTATCCATCAGCTTTGATAGCAGGGCTCAAATTTCAAAGCTGGATGCATCCAGATAGCATATGGGTGTTTGGACTTGTATAACATAGCAATGTAGAGTAACACCCCTGTGTGCATGAAAATGTGCCTGAACGGGAGGAGTGGATGGAGCCCAACACTGGGAAGGAGACAGCGTAGGTGTCTGGGATGCAGGAGCATAGATTGTGCATGATGAAAATTATAATCCACACTTCTACCTCTTTTCAGCCCTCTTTCTCCATTCTTTTTATAAATGTCTACCTGGGTAATTAGTCTCCCAGTTAGACAAAGGCATGTACAAATACCCAGTCATTCTGTTCTTGCACATATGAACTGGTCCTGTAGAGATGTACATGCACCAGTGGGTCTTCTCTCATTTAAAAATCTGCCTCTGTTGGTCTCTCTGCAGACTTTTGGGTCTCTGAAACTGCAAGGAAACCCATATGTAGTTAATCTTCATTAGAAAGATGCACCTGAATCACAACCCTGAATCTGAAGCAGTCTGGGGCTTGGAGGAAACACTTGTGTGGCTCAAGACACAGTCCTGTCTTGACTAGGAAAAGCACACTTTTTGGGAGTCAGCCTCTTAAAATCAAGGCAGATAAAGGAAGAAATTTTTAAAAAACCTTCAAAAGTGAAAAACTTTGAGTACTGTATTTTCCACTTGTCATTCACTCGTGTAACAGGATTTTTCAAGCAATGTACTTGGCTGTGGGCATGAGATATCAGTCATAGCTCCTGGTTTTTGTAACACCAAGAGACTGAAAAGCAATTCTAAATTCAAATCTCCCTTGTGCCACAGTAAACTTTATTTTGTCTGTATTTGCTCAGTCAGGACTGTAAAGAAAATAAATGACAGATTTCCTTTGTGGAAACATCCTGCAGAATTTAACATTGGTGAAATCAGGAGGATCTTCAATGGATGGGGAACTCTAGAAAAAAATCAGAACTACCATGTGATATTCAGATTTCTTGTTTATTCTATAGCATTTTATATGTAATTTCCTGTTAAAATTAAAATTATTAAAAAGTCCAAAATAAGCATTAGCAAGGCAGGAACTTCCTTTTAAGTTGTGAAGGTCTTTTCCGCAGGGGCTGTGGCAGGTTAACTGCAGCATCTGAAAGCGAAGGCTCTTGCATGTGATGGACCGAGTCGCGGTGAGAGCATCTGCCCTGGAAAGGCAGTGGGTATTTAGCAGCATCACTCAGTGCAGCCCCTGTTCCAGTTTCTGAAAATGAAACAACTGCAGCTGGGTTCTGAATCAACCACATGCTTACCATGTCCTCAAATCAGTCTCTGGAAAATCTCATTTCTGAGTCTTGTTGAAGTCACTGAAAATGAGGCACATGGTTAAAGCTAATTACTTGTTTAAGCAGTGCTTGGCTGTGCCAGCCTTAGACCTGATCCTAAAATCAAAGCACAGCTTTTTGCTGCCTTCCATGGGCTCTAGGACAGGTGCTATGACAGCATCTCCCACACGCTAGGATACATAACTTGTTATTCCTCCCTTTGGATTTCTCCCAGGATGCAGAAAAAGCAAGTGTAGCATAAGGCTGAAGACGTATACGTTAGTGAGATAAGGATCATATCTGGGAATTAGCAATGAGACTGCCCCAGTTTATACAGCTGAAGATCTAATCCTTGCTATCTAATAAAACAGCTAATCTTCATATCTTTTCGGTAGACTATGCTAAAGGAACCCAAACCCAGCAATTATCTCAGTTTTTTAAATATGCCAAGTGTACATTTTAAATATCCACACATAATTCTGGGGAAATGATTCATAGTGATGCAGGCAGGGCTGAGGCGAAAAACATCTCCAAATAAATGGGACAGATGATGACATACATCAGTTCCTTTTGGGAACAGGAAACGAAGTTTTATTGAAAACTCAGATAAGGAAGCCTCTTCTTTATATGGAAATCTTGCCAGAATTGAGTGGGATCGCCTGCTTTAGTACAGACTCATCAATGAGTTTCTTTTACCACAGTGTACATTACTGCATACTGTACCACACACTGTACAGTGTTGCTTACTCTAATATTGTTGCTTTAATTGACTGCAATGTGTCATCTGCTTTATGAAGCTATGATGAGGCATATGGATACTTAACTGAAATACATTTAATTCTAAAAAAGCTCAAAATAAGCCTAAGGAGTAGACTCGAGATCCAAATTTTCCCAGTATAAGAAGCAATGCATAATGTTTGTGGGCCAGCTTGGCTTTGAGTTTCTGTTCAGCCTGCTCATGGCTCTAAAGCATGGCGGGTGCGAAGGCAGTGGCGCAGGCAGAGAAAACGGGTGTTTGGCACATCCCCTTGCTGACGTTTCTGGCGGGCGTCCGAGGCACTGCTGGCAGCATCCCAGTGGGGCTATGCGGGAAACACCTGCTGTCCCCGGCTCTGGCTCCTTCCTCGTGTGTAGGAAGCTGGGCTGGGACAGGGAGGTGCGGGATGCAGTGTGATGCTCAGCAGATGGGCAGGCGTGCACTGAGAACCCCACAGCCGCTGACCGCAGCAGATGCGGTGGATTCGAACACGCTGAATAGACTCAGATTAGTAATGGCTTTGGCTCAAGTGGTGATTGCTTTCCCCAGAACAGCAGCCCTACAAAATTCTCCTAGATCGTTGATGTTTCAGAGCAACTCCTTCAATCACAGAAGTCCAGCATTCACCTGAATATACTGAATATAATCTAATCTATACCTTGACTGGTAAATTAAATAGCACCAGGGGTTTCTTCCAAGCACTGGAGCCTGTCTGCACTGTTATATGGTTAGAAAGGTTCCCAGCACAGCTCAACAATTAGCATGGGTCAACTGCCTCTGCCAGGAGGCTACTTGGAAGAGGTTCCACTGTTTTGGAGTGGAAAAAAGCTTGGGAGTATGGGCGGAGGCCGTTCTAGACTGGTTGTCCTCAGTGCCGGGGAAGAAAAGCCTGGGCATATTTGATTTGCTAGCACAGGGGCAGCTGCTGTGTCCCCTGGAGCACTGCGTGGAGTGAGGAGCCCCGGCAGGGCGTTGCTTGCAGTGGGCACAGGGAGCACCCCCACCACTGGGCTAATGGGGACCAGTCACCCTCACCCAGCCTCAGAGGAGCCTCCCCATCACTCACACATCATCTCCCATTCTGCAGCCTCTGGCTCAGGGTGGGAGACCCAAAAGAGGGCACTTTTAAATGCAAAGGCGAAAACCACCCTCTCTGCAATAGTTTCAGTTAGTGTCATTAACGAACCAGACAGAGGACCAGGCGCAAGGGCGGAACAAGCACATTTTTAATGAGAGACCTAATGTGGGGCTCCACGCTGTGCTTCAGGGCAGCAGCCAGGGCATAAGGTCTGGCAGGCAAAGCCACTGCAAAGGGCTGCACAGCTCATCCTGGCACCTATGGAAAGATGGGCTTTCTGCTGCTCTAAACGATGCGGGAGTGCTGGGGGATTAGCCAGCCCCTCTTGGGCAGGAGCAAAAGGTCAAACAATGCCACCCAAGCCTGTTCACGAGCTCAGGCTGCATCACTTGTTTAGTTTTTGTTTCTGCTTTTGGAGGATTAGCGAGGATTTGTCACGGTGAGCAGCCCTAGTCTCTCCAGCACTGTCTGGGTACTCCCTGGGAGACCCAAACTGTCTCTCTCAAGCCTTTCGGGTCACTGCACATCCCCAGCAGAGCAGCACAGAGACTTTCCCCCTTCTGGGCAATCCCTTGAGAGGGGCTGCACCCACACTTGCCCTTCGTGTGCGTGGGAGCTGGGACAGTGGGCCACCTTGGGGTTACTGTGTCCCTGCCCTCTGCCCCTCGCTACCCTTCTCGTCCTCTCCCGTTTTCCTCTTCCTCCCTCTGCAAGGTTGTGCTTTCAGTGCAGTAGCTGCCGGTGAGTAAATAAATTAAAAAAATTGTTTTTAATTAGGGTTTGATACTAATTGCCTTCAGTGAGGCTATTTTCACATCACAGCTGACCAAAGCCAGAAGACGTTAAGTCTGTCTCCCTAATAAATCATTCCTCCTGCTCCCTGGGGTTGGAGATGAAGAGGGAATAGGCAGTGTACACTGCATCAGCCTAATTGTCTCCTAAAATATGCAGGCAACTCCCACAGCAGTCAACAGAAAGGCACGTGTGCATCTGAGGGGGCACAACCGGGGGAGCCATTGTCAGCTTCCCCATCCCTCCCCAGTCCTGGCAGGAGAGCCTCCAGTCTGCCAGCCAGGAGGATGAGCTGGAAGCAAATGAAGAGGAGGGGGTATCTCTTTAAAGTCAGACAAAAAAAAACCAAACCTCAGCCCTCTCCTCTTTCACCCCCAGCTGTAAAACAAAGGCTGGGAATAAATCTTCTGTTTCCACTGACTGGCCAGGTTTGGAGAGAGAGATGCCAGCTAGAGAGCTCTGACACCATTAAAAAATAAAAAGGATTCTGTGGATAAACACTGGTTTGGCACCGCAGACTGACAAATCATTCCCTAATCCATGTGAAGCCTCCCAAACCAGGCAGTGAAATGCCTGGGGAAACTCGGCTACTCTGAATTCATCCACCACCTTCATTGTCTGTAGCCCTGCTCCGCTGACAGCTCCTGGTCACCCCCTCCATAGCTCCCATCCCCAGAAGCCCAACTTTGTCCTCAAAACCATGTCTGAACCGAGCTGCACAGCCCACTGAGCCCTCTGCTCCTGCAACACATTGCCTGGACTTGGCTGGTATAATTCATGCCAGCAGGGAAGACTTGGTCCCTTGTTAAATAAGAGACATCATAGAAAAATAGGGCAGGAAGGGACTACAAGGAGCTGTCTCGTCTCTTCCTGTCACCTCCAGTTAGCATCACTACGAGCTAACTTGCTCCTGGCAGAGATGTGCCCAGTGCCACCAAGGGGATGCCAAGCCGACCCAACACCTTCCCTTTTGGCAGCTCGTGCAGCTGACACATTTCTCTCTGCTTCGTGATAAATGTGTTTTTCATCTCTGAGTGCGTATGACAATTAATAAAGGCTGAGGGCCAGATCCCCACCTGATACGAGCTGGCAGAGCTCTGAGGAAGGTGGCGGAGCTCTGCCAGCTTAGATCAAATGAGAACCTGAATGTGCTCCCGAAATCCCTGCAAGCCCCTTGAGCTGGTGCCATTCCAGCCTTTGCTGGTGCATCCGTAGGAATTGCTTAATCCAGGGTTGCCAAGGAGGAAGAGCACATTAGGTGTTTAATAGCACAGCTGACGTGATGCTCTACCTTGGAGCAGGAACTGGAGTAAGGCAGAGAAATCAAGGAGAACACTTCTTTTCCCAAGCTACTGATTTACAATGGAAAAAATAAACCTCCATTTTACAGAGGTGAATGTTAAACACACTCGCGTGCACAAATACATGCAGAGACACAGATGAAAGAGAAATATTAAAAGTACCTTTACATTTTCACAATGGTGGGGTTAGATTTCTGATTCTCTTATTTCACAACACTGCAAAGGATCTTAAAGGGATTGATGGCTCTGAAAGGCAGAGGCTGTGCCTCTGTTTTCTTTGGAAAGTACCTCGCTGGCTGTTGGTTCTTGCTACCAGAGAGAAATTACAAAAAGCTGAAGGGTTGAGACAAATATGCTCCTTCAAGGGTTTCTAATAAAATGATAACATTGAGCGAGGCTGCTAGTATGTTCTGTGTCCAGATGCACTGCAGCAGAAGGGAAGAATTTAACGTGTTTTGAAAATGCCAATTGTCTGTTGCCAAAAATGCACATGATCCCATTGCCAGAAGGGTAGGCGGCAGGGATTAAGATGTCAGAGGAACATCACTCTACCTAGGCAACATTGATTTCAGTGAAGAAGGCAATGCAAAGACAGTCCTGTTTCCTGCA
>NW_010136028.1:36400-38379 GCF_000699245.1 Pterocles gutturalis | reverse complement strand
TTGCGGTTCATTCAGAATTCTCCATTGTGGCAAGACTACTTTTACAGAAGCTCTTTTTGCTCCCTGGAATGTCTTTACGGTGACAGCAACTGAGATATAGGATGGAGGTACTTTTCCACCTACAAAAGGGACTTCTGTGATCCCCCATGTCTGAGACCATCTCCTGGTCCTCCACTGCCATGTGGAAGGCTGGGACAGATGCTAGAGTCACCATGCTGGAGAGAGAACATAGCCCAAGGTCATGTCCAATGCATGAGTCAAAAGGATGGATCTTGTGAGTCCAGGGCTGGTATCCTCAGCATCTACCTGTGTCCCTGCCCATGGCAGGAGAGTTGGAACTAGACGATCCTGAAGGTCCCTTCCAACCCAAACCATTCCTTGATTCTATGATTCTATGATTTCATACCTGCCCCAAGCCAAGGGGGGTGGAAAGCAGGGGTCCATGAAACCTCAGGTGTCCTCAGCTTCTCGCTGTGCTGCCGAATCCTGAGGGGTGTAATTGCCATGTCTTGTGGTTAGGGTCTAACCCAGCTGCATTTTTGGCCTTCTGAAGTACCTCCAGATGATCCTGCTGTGTCTTCTTCAGACTATTTCTTCCCCTTGTGGGTCTCTCTGTGGCAGGTTTGGTAGAGACTGGGTGCAAGTTTGGATCCCTGGTCTGGTCAGCCCAGACTCCAGAGGCCTTTTTGTAACTCCTGCTCTAGTTCAGAGGTTTTAAGCATGTGTCTAAGTCCCTCCCTATTGGGGTCAGCATTAACCACACGCTTAACCTGAAACATGCGATTAGAAACCATATTTCTGTGGGAGTTAAGCATATGCTTAAATTCAGTTCTGTTCTAAATGGATACTTTCTTGAACTGGAGCCTGCTTTTTTTTTTTTTTTTTTTTTTGTATGATCCATCTTTGCTCCTCCGCATACCTTTACTGCAAATTATTCTGCAATACACATATGGCTCAGAAAGAATATTGCTCTATGGCTTTTACACAAAAAAGCCCAATTGATACATCACATACTTAACCTCCTGAACAAAGGAGTTAACTCTACAGGATCAATTTACATGTAGGGGCCAAAGCTTTTGGATGGAAACTAGCTGTCATGTGGTGTGCAGTTGAAAGAGCAAACAGCTTATTCATTATGATAGCATTGGATTCAGAAACAAAACACAGACGGCAGAAAGAGCCTGCCCAGATTTCCAAACATATCGCCTGTCCCTGCACCAAAGCATGTTTATTTAAACACTCTCTCGGTGCGTGCAGTCAGTTGTTAGACTTAACTCCCTATTTCCTCATGTTATGTGGTTCGACCTGGACCCTACTGCTCACACTGTGCTCTCCATCACATATGGGCAGCTCTTTTAGGAATTGCACTTCTGTGTCAGCAGTACAGCTTTGACACCAGTGGTCAAATGGAAGTCAAACACTGGTCTCATTTGTCAGTGTGGCATGTTTGTGCAAGAGCACACACCACTTATTGGATCCACAAACTTCCCACGTTTCAGCATGACTCTTTGAATGACAGTCCCATACTCTTCTTATGGTTTCTTCACTTTACCCACTGAGTTATCTGCCTTTTTTTTTTTTTTTTTTTTGCTTTATTAATTGTTCTCATTTGTAGGCACCCAGATGTGTTCATTTCACTTTCAATGTAATGGATGCACAGGCTATTAAGATGATGACTTAAGTCTGTTAGTGCTTGGCCATGCAAACTTAACCCCTGTCAGCAAATGCTCTGTCACAGAAATGGTCTCATTAATCTGTTACTGCGGTGTGCAAGTCCTTGCTCTGTAAAGCTCATGTGGGCTAATCCCGCAGGCCCTGATCCAAATTTTACTAAAGTGAGTGGGAGTTCTATCAACTTATTGGGCTTGCCAGTAGGTTTTTAAGGGAAAAAAATCATTATAAGAATGAATTCAACTGCTTTAGACAGACATAATTTATAGTGTAACGTGGCATCATCAGTTGCCTCCAAATCTCCAAAT
>NW_010136028.1:0-36376 GCF_000699245.1 Pterocles gutturalis | reverse complement strand
CAGGACGCCTACAATGTTGTGCATGTCCACCTAGGGTAGCATCCATCGGAAATACAAAACCAGAAATAAAGTGACTTCAGTAAGTTATTTTCACAGTTTGCTTTTTTTTTTTTTAAGTTGTATTTAAGGAGATTTCCATCCGTTTCCTTTACCATGTTGTCTTATTGATTGGTACTGCTCGGTGGTGGTGTGTTGGATCAAATTTGGGTATTAAGCCCCAGATTTATGGCTGTACTGCCGTGTCATCTGGAGTCATCATGGTCACAGTCAGGCTGCAATGAGGACGCAGTCACAGCTGGGTGAAGCAAACACATGAGTGGCAGGGAGGGAGTGACAAAAACAGGGAAAACATGTTTTATATCAAAACCAGACATCTGGGCTCACTGCCTGTCCAGTAGAAATGGGCTGTAAATGGGACAGCATGTGGTCTCCAGACTCCCTTACTAACTACAGGGGAATTCAGGTCCCATTGGGATTCCCAGTTTAGACTCATCGGCTCAGCACAACCCGCAGCACTGAGAAAAGTCAGCTTTGGACTCCTGAATCCAGAGGGCTTGACTCCCAGATCAAGCCTTTTGGTTACATCCGGGCTAGTGAGCTAAACAGGGCAAGGACATGGGCTGGAGACTCTCACTGTTAATTATTAATTAGCACATTCCCTCAGAGGTTTTGGTCTGTCCCAACCATGGTTGCTGCAGATGCTCTGACACAGCTCAGAGGACAGCAGGGGCCAGCAGGTAGCAAGGATGAAGCTGTTCTAGTTTGGGGGTCCAGAGCTCAGTGGACATGAGCTGCATCGCTTCACTTGCCCTTAAGAACACGCAAAGTGTCCTGGCTTGTATTATTTACCAATACAGGATTTTGCCTTGACCCAAGCATTGCTTTTTACATACATCTCATTTGTGTGACAACACTGCTTTTAACCAATATGGTGGGGCCTGCCTCGTCTACCCACGCACATTAGCAAGAGCATCCCCTAGCGAGGGGACAGACCAGGAGTGATGTGCTGCTGCCTTTGACCATGCCAGCCTCCTACTTGCTGTGGTCATCATCTGCCTACAGAGTTAGAGTGCTGGCACTGTTCCTGCTCATAATATTAAGTCCATTGCTTAGACAGACAGCTTGCCTGGTCACACAGACCCGGGTCAGGAAGCAGGCATTCTGCCTCAGCAGTGGAGGCATAATGCAACAGGGATGAATTAGCCAGTTGGGTTCTGTTTCCAGTAACAGCACTTGGGATCACCATGAACAGATGGAAACCAACTCGAGATGCATCTATGCATTTCTCTTGAATGCCAGATGAATATTTATCCATATCTGTAGCTTTTTCTGTTTTGAGATTTTCCTCCTGTAGAACAAGAACAAGAATCTCTGCAGTGATTTTGGCACAAAGCCTACATGTATCTTGCCCTGGGCCAAGTGATGAGCAGGGACAGAAGTGTGCTCACACAGGTCAGTTCCCAATGTGCCTGAGAGTGTCCTTGCTGTGCGCCATGTGCAGAGATCCTCTTTTCTTACAAGTGGGCATAACTAAATGAATTAGTTATCCTCCTTTCCTGAAAAACCTTAGGAGGTAGGCACCTAACCCCCTTACATATCTTTGAAAATCCCAGCCATGGTACTCAACAGCACCACTTTGGGCACCACTTGTAGCAGCATGAGTGGTAGTGAAAGTTCAGATGTCCCAGGACTGGGAAGTGCTACAGACATAGTCAAAAGCAAAGCAGTAGCTGTAGATGTGCTGGACAACATACCTACACAGGGTGCAGACACCAGGCCCTCTGCATGAACTGTAGCCTTGCTCTGCAGGTTTCGAAATGCTACAGAAAGGGGGAGGGAAGCAGGAAACCACCTCTCAAAGCAAGGCTTTTGTGGCCAAGAAGGGATTGGAGAAGTGTTTTGGGTCTTGCACAGGTGGGGATTTGCTGCGGCAGTCTCATGCCGTGAGTGTTTGTACTCAGGAGTGTAAGTTGTGTGTAGCGTGCAGCAAGAGGAGGGCTGCTCCCCGTGCTCAGCAGCTGTGTACAGCTGTCCCCCCTCAGCTTTAGATGGGTGTAACCTTGTGACTTGATATTTCTGAGGGGTAACAGCTCAGGTACTGCCCCATCATCTCCCTGTTCTTTGTCCTCTGCCCTGCTCTGCTGGAGACATCTGTATCTGGCAAGGTCTACTGCATGTCAATGTGGAGAAATAAACAGCCTGAGCAGGCTGTTGTGGTTTTCAATTTGCTTGCCTATATATTCAGAAATTATTGATATGTTCTGAGCAGATCAACATGGCTTTAATAGTTGGGAAGGAAAAGAAACAAACTCCAGTCATTAAGTGCTAATAACCGAATTACTATTTTACGTAGTCAGACTTGGCAATGAAATATCCGTCTCACTGGCTGCAAAGGGATCACCAAATCAATTTTTTGCATTAACATTTTATTCCTTCCCATACTAGACATTTGCTCAGCTTGTTTATACTCACACCACATGGCCACAAGCTGTGTAGTTAGTAATAAATGAGTGAATACATTTATCTTCGGAAACTTAGGCCAAGACAAAAAAAGTTGATCGCTTGTTTTTCTAGGAGAATAACACATGTGAGATTTTCTCAGATAAATCCCATCAGTGGTAACGGGATTGTTTATGTTAATTGCCCACATAATAAATTCCGATAACAGCTAGGATTTTACAGTATGCAGTGGGTTTCTAGCACTCAATAAGTGATGATCACAGTAATGTGGGGAAGCACAGGGCCATTCTGTCTCTCTGAACAGAGACGAGTCTGAGAGCTGGGCTCAGACTGACACCAACTTCTGATGCAACTTCTTCTAATCACCTTTGCACTCAGGCACTGGGGTCATGGCTGGACTGCCACCTCCCTGCCTGAGCATCTCGGTACCTACTGGTATGAGAGTCCCTTCACAAATACAAAAGGGCGACTTTTTTAGTAGTTCCCACCTCCTCCTCCCAAATCATGGCCACGCTTAAGCCCACCGACGAAGGCTGACTGTGTAGCCATGAGAGGCTGCTTCCAGAGGTGACAAAGAATGTCCCTGCTGTGATTGCTGAAGCCCCCTAACCTTTGCCACTCTTCTTTTTTTGCCTTGTTTTGCTGTGTATTTTGGGTCAATTTGGGACAGCCAGCGCATTCGGCGGATGACGGCGCACACCGCCAGGTGTATGGGATATGCGTGCCCTGCCCCGTGGCAGTCTCCCCGCCTAGGTGAGTGGAAGGATTTCAGCAATTTCACATGTAAACTGCTGACACACAGGCTGTGGTTCTGCTGCCCCCTCCCATTTCTCCTGTTTGCACAACAGCAGCTCACAGGACCCTTTTCCCCTTCCTATCAGGCCTGGCTTCTTTGTTTACTTCTCTGTCCCCAACCAATGCAAAAGGCGACTGTATATGCATGAAGCAAAGGGAGTTCAGTACATGGCAAATACGGAAGCTTATGTAGCAAACAGGTTATGCAATTTTCTCTGCCTAAGCTGCTTAAATCTTACAGGAAGAAAACATTCCAGTAACTTTTTTGGAATAAAACCCTGTGATGGAGAAAGAGCACAAGGATTTTGCAGACACAGCCCCTGTGTTATCTCCAAACTGGTTATTTTGCTGGAGCATGGTTGAACTGAGCCCTCCAAAGCCAATGTGTCTTTAGAGGCATACATCTCCCCCCTTCTTGCAGTTTAGAGCAGCTAATCTAAAATTTAATTTCCTGAAAGATGCTGGTCCCACAAACATAACCAGGGTGCCTGCTCTACGATGAATCTATTTATATCTGAGTCAAATGAAGCTGCTGTCTTCTAAAATCTATAAGGGTAAGTTGATCTGATACTCACGTGGGCACGGTCCTTTTCTGCTGGGAAGCTCTTACACACAGAAACGTTAACCGGATTTACAAAATCCATCTGTTTGCAAAACCCGCATCTCCGAGTGCATTCAGTGCATTCAGACGCGTAAGTCACAGCAGGTGCACAAACCGTGGCTGACTCATGCAGCATACAGAGAGACTAGCACTGCTCCCTGGTTCCAACCACGGACAAAGAACACGTTTTCACTCCTTGCATCATTGTGAAAAGCTGATTTGAATGTGCCGAGTCAGAAAATTCAGAACACAAATTATTTGAATCAGTGGGTTCGGTAGGGACATTTTGAAAGTCAGAGCACAGAAACAAGATGCAAAGCATTTCCGCTGGCACTGCTAGAGCCCCTTATGGCTGAGAATCTCTAAGCTCCTTATAGATATTAATGAATTAAAGCTACAGCATTCCTGAGTGCTGGGTAATTTTATTATCCCCTCTGCTAAGAGGAAAACTGAAGCACAGAGAAAGTGGCTGGCCTGCGGTTTGTCTGCTCAGCTGCTGGAAGAGGAGGCTTCGGGATTTCAGTGCAAACCACATGGCAGCAGCGTTAGAGGAAAAGCTGTTGCCTCTTTCGGGGAGTGGGGATGGTGTCTAGTGAGTAGTTCTCTTTGCTGGGATAAATGCAACATATTCTGCCTTTGTAATGGCACCAGGGATCTTCTCTCCCCTCCTCGCTGGGCTTCCCAAAGGATCGCAGCGGGAGAGCAGTCGGGGCAAGTTTGCTCAGTACAGATTCCTCGGAGAGGGAGGAAGGGGGGTGGGGGGATACATAAGGGACAACTGGCATTTATTTGTACTTAGTTCTGGTATGGGATAAAAAGAGTTCTTTCCATGTATTCAGCACTCCAGAATTGACCAGGGAATTTATCTTTGCAAACACAAGTGTGAAAAGCTCAGGGCTGCCAAGGGAGTTTCATTTTGCTGGTTTTCTGCAGTCTTCTATTTCCCCTCCATGTCTTTTCACTGATGTTTCTTTTGTCCAGGTTGTTAGATGTCAGATTTTGGTTGGGTGTCCCATGCCAGCCCCAGCAAAGGGGAGGAAACCCCATTGCTTCAAGAAATAAAGTAATGAAAAAGCTTGAGGTAGCAGGAGAATTAGGAAATGATGAGACCAGACCAAATCTGACCAGTCTGGTAACATATTGCAGTTCCCCCAGTTCTCTGATGACTGATTTAAATGGAAGTCTGGTGGCTGGCTTCATTCAGGGAATCACCATCACCTGGGGGTCAGTGGTCTCATGGCTGGCTGTATTGCAGCATATGCTAGCATGTGGGAACAGGAATCATCCCCCTTGGTTGGCATCTGCACCAGAGCTTGTCAAGTGGCCTCTCTGCATCAGCAATGGGGAGATATCAGCCCTCCAAGCTCCCCTAGAGACCCGCTTCCTGCTTTAGGATGGCTGAAGTATTGCCTCCAAGTGTTGATTCCTTCTCATTTCAGAGAGAAGACTCAGTGATGAGCTGAGATGCACTTCTCTTAGTTACCTTTGGATGAATCTCACCCTTCCTTTCCAGATAAATGCCTCGTTAAACCCAGGGACATTTTTTTATTTACTGCCAGCAATAGTACTGGTGAGATGTGGCTCTTTGTGACTGCTGCTCATGTGAGGGCTGCAGGCAGTCAGCTGGGCTCGGCAGAAGTTTTCAGCTGAGTTTGACTTAGCTACTAGCAGTATATAAGCTGCAGTGAAACAAAGCTCAGAAGCTCATTTACACTCTCCCTTGGATGCTTTTTGCAGGTCACTAAGATGTTTGCAGCGTGAATGTGGCCTGGCAGATATCTCACTAAGAGCAGTTTCCTGGATGCTGAGGTTCGCTGTCCTCTTGCAAACACTAACTCACGCCGCACCACGCTGTTGTCTGTATTTCCAAGGCTTCTTCAAGATAACCTCATGTGACGGTATTGTAATTAAAATTTGTAGAGCTGTCTGTAGCAGTTGTTTTACATCTTCGGTGCTTGCTTCTTTTCCTGCTGTGTTTCTGAGGTTTTCTTCTTTCTGTACTTCCTTTTTCTTTTTAAAGTCCTTCTTATTCTGGGAAAGAGATCTGTGAAGAAGGTGAGTCATGTGCCACGCGCGTGGGGAAGGGTCATGCTCACAGGCTCATTCTCTTTTCCTGTTAGGGGGGTTGAGTCAAGAAGGAGCTTTTCTTGGGAAAGGTTTTATCACCAGCAGAGCGGGGTCAGCGAGTCGTGAGTGGAGAGGCTGCTGAAGAAAGAGCAGATCCTTCAATCACCACCTGAAAAGGGCAGACCATGGTGGGTAGCAGCAATGACTTAACAGGAAGGGTGTTTGGCCCACCTGGCAGTCAGTTTTCTCCTCCATCTTTTGATTGTCATGGTCCAGCACTTGGGGTCCTCTAGCTCATGATCCCTGGGGGATTTGTGTTGTGGGGACATTTGACATCCATGCCATGATGTGACATGCTGCTCTTGCACGGTCCAGTCAGATGGGATGGCTTTAGTCCAGTGTCACCTACAGTTGAGAAAAGCAGGAGAAGATGGTTGTGTTGGGACTGTGGAGCGGCACTGGTGCCTTCTGCTGTCCCTCTGCCTCCACTCCAGGATGAAACCTTGAGGTCAGTGCTTAACCGGCCTGCTCTGCCCTGAAAGGAAGCAGATACATGGAAAGGGAGACCAGGAAAGATCAGGAAGTCAGGTTGCTCCACAGCCACAGGGCTCAACGTGTTTTCTTTTTGGCCATGGCCAGGGTGTGCAGCCTGACGGAAACACTGCCGGGACCTCTCCTGCTCTCGGTGTGACCCAGCTTCCCATTCCAGGCGTAGCAGAGCAGTTTCTGGCTGGGCTGAAGATGGCAGGGACAGTTTCTCGGTGCTGTGCAGGATGAGCACAGGTCCCAGATGGCCTGGTGACAGTCTGCTAGCTGTCAGGGGAGAGGCAGATGCCTCTGATGGAGGAAGCAGCCTTGTCTGGTCTGTGCCCCATCTGACGTATCTGGACTCATTTTGAAGAAGCTGGTTTTCATCTCTCTGAGGGCTCTGTGGTGCTTTACATACTGCACTTACTTTTTAGATTAAACAGGTGACACATGAGGTCCAAACAGAGAACTAGTGAAAGCCTCCTTCATTTTCTATTGCTCTCTGCTTGATGCAAATTAGCTCTTCTAGGAGGGCACCTCGTCTCAGTTCTCAGCAGCCAATTTCCCAGGGACGAGGAAGTGAGAGATGCAAATTAAAAGTCTGTAGACCCTTTCCTCAGCCACTAGCACTGTCTGCTGTGGTACCCACGTGCGAAGAGCTCTGCCTCTATGTCCTCTCCTCACCACAGTACCACAGACTCCTGTGATGCTGAATAACATCTGAGGCTTTGCCCACGTCTCAGAGAAACTTGACCTACTTTCTCCATCAAAACACCTGCCTTACTGAGCTTACCTAAGCAGCAGATCACAGACTGAGCAAAATCTTAAACATTAAGGGCTTTTCTTTTTTCCCCTCCCAGAATTAAGTTTAAAAAAAAATACGTGTCTGACAAACAAAGTCTTATTTCAGTTTTATTTATTCTAAGCTGCCCTAAATATTTTGCTTTCCTCTTCTGTTGAGTGCAGTACTTTTTACTGCAAACTCGCGGCAATATCACAGAGATCTGAGGGACACAGCTTTCTGAATGTGTGAAGGCAATGAGAAGCAATTGGGTGCTGTGGAATATGCCCATGATAATAATAGCTACTGTGAGGTTTCTGTTAATTTGGACCAAACAGAAAGAATTAACAGAATTGATATTTATGTTAGATGTCATGATTAAGTTACCCAATGTACCGTAAGGTTTGATTGCAGTGAAATTAGAGGAGAAGAAAATATCCCTTCTGATTACAGGACAGGGTCCAATAAAAGAAGTTCACATGTGAAGCACTTTTTTTTTTTTTTCTTTTTTTTTTTTCCAGCTGCCTTGGTCTGAGAACTTGTTGTTTTTTTTGTTTTGTTTTTGTTTGTTTGGTTGATGACAGGGTCCAATAAAAGAAGTTCAAATGTGAAGCACCTTTTTTTTTTTTTTTTTTTTTTTTTTTTTTTTTTTTTTTTTTTCCCAGCTGCCTTGGGCTGAGAACTTTTTTTTTTTTTTTTTTTTTTGGTTGGTTGATTTTTTTTTTGTTTTGTTCTGTTTTTTGTTTTAAATGTCATGCTTTGATTCTGAAGTCCAGGTATACAATTTGGTATTTTCTGATGTAATATACACCTAACGTTTTCCCTGGGGTTTTATCCCAGCTGAAGCACATCTCAGGTGAACTCTGTCTCCACAATGCCCTTCTGCCTGCTGAGTCCCATCGGGGCTGGGTGCAGAGGTCTGGCCATAGCGATGTTCATCTCCTGGTCCCTGCTATAGATGTTCTTGCTGGAAAAATCTGGTATTTTAAGGGTAAGGGCCGTTTCCATCAAGGGAGTTGTTTTATTGTACCAGTGTAACGTAACTTTGCCAATATAGCTGCCAGTCAAAGAGGACTTGACCAGCAAAGCAGTCATGGGGTAGAGGTAACCCAAACCCCTGTTTCTTTTACAGCAAGATGCACTGCAGTAGCCTGGCGAGGATGCTGGCAGATGTTGAATGTAACTGCAATGGACCAGAGTATTGCTCAACCTTGGAGATTTTTTCCTCATGTTCAGTGCAGTTTGTTTTGGAGTTCACTGCTGCCAGAAGGAGCTGCAGTGAGGCTGTAAGCTTCCTAAGGCAGATGTGGGGCATCTTCTCCCAGTATTTTGCTTATCTCATGCACCACCTGGTGTCAGACGTGGCTTCTGAGGGTAACCTTCCTGCATTCTGGTTATATAGAACAGCATCAGCAGTTATTTTATTTGGTGAAAGTTATTTTACCAGATGAAAGTTATGGCTGAGGCAAAGAGTAATGGATTGTTTTTCCCTCTGTGTGTGTGACAAGTCTGCCCAAGGCTATCTGGCCACACTTCACAGCACAGCAGAGAGAACTTCCCTCTCGCTCACAAATTCATCCAATTGTCCAAAGTCTTCTTCTGTTGTCCCAAGCTCTAACGCTTCCCTTTTGTCTTTTAAGGCAGGAAGACTTGCCAATTCCCCACATGCATGGGCTCACACGAGCACAGAGAAAGCACTATTTAATACTCACATGCATTATATTTAACAGCTGCACTGCTTTAGCAAAACAGGAGTCAGACCAAAATGTAGCTCATTGTTTTTAATAAAAGGAATACCAGTCTTGCCAGATGTGGTGTATGTTTTCCCAAATGAACTAGAACAGCGTCCACAGCTGAGTAAGGTATGGGCTTGTGCAATAACACCACTTGTTTTTGCATGCCCATGAATGGCAAGGCACAGAGTGGTGTTTAATAGAAGATACAAAGGGTTTTCCTCATGAGAACAGAATTAACTTGAAGGAAATGGAATACAGGCTGCTTGTTGTACTGTTAACTCTACTACAGCAGTAGCCAGCCCATGGATCAAGAGATGTTTCTTCCAGCAAAGACAGACATGGCTGAGGACCTCCTTTATGATGGCTATTGTCATGTTATGCTATTGAAAGCTGATGGGACTGAAATATAGAGAACAAGCTGAATGTAGAAGATGGAGCTGTGGTTCTGGAGAGGGTTGACGTCCTGTTCTCCTTGAGAAGATACTAATACAACAAACTGAGCAATGCACAGAGTACACTGCAAAAAAGGCAAGTGTGTGGGCTTAGAAAGATTTGCTGATCAGAGCTTTCTTCAAACAAGAGAAGAGCCAGTAAACATCACTGATGCAGGACCAGGTCTCCACCAGTTGTAGACTGTTGTAGCATCATTGACTATGCCTCGATCTTAAACTATCATAGCATTTCTAAAGCTTTTTCTACTGGAACTGTAGGAGATGGCAAAGATTGCTTTGACTCTCTTGGTACGGCGTCTCTAAGTCATCCCAGAGCTCAAGTTGCATCTCCACAAATAATTTCTCTCCCAACACCAAGGGTGGATGTGTGACTCCTTCTGTGTGCCTGTTCCTGCTACTCTTGGACATCTCCACCCATTGATACCCTCTGACATCTGAATTTGCTGAGGGAGAAAAAACAAATGTTCTTGTAACACATCACCTCTGAAAAGGTAGTCAGGCTTTCTCTTTCCTGTTTGTTAGGATTTTGCTAAATGGAGAGGAAAGGAAGGATGTTAGGGTCAAGCAGTCTGCTTGTCCTCACCAAGCAGTGTAGCCCCTATGTTGAGCTGCTCTCAAGCAGTTATGCACATCACAGAGCAGATGTGTCCTGGAAGAAGGAGTACATTCAGGGGAAGTCTAGGTATCACTGTGCTGTAAACAAGTTTCCCTTTCAAACAGCTTGTTTCAGTGCTAGCTGGGGATAAACATCATCTTGTTTTAATCACTGACTCTTATGGCAGCAGCAGTGCTTGCTGCAGCCACTCCAGGTCTTGATCCTGACATCATAAAAAACCTAAATATTTCCTCTCCTTGCTGGTACAGTGGTTCTGACTAAATAACTTCCCAGCTTGAGAATGGATATGATTAATTCACATGTAGCTGGGTTTATGATGTCAATATGCTAATCTGGTTATTATCAGCCTTTTTTTTTAAAGCTGGTTACCATAAGGGCAGCATGGGCAGGCCTGGCCTCAGTGATTTCAAAGGCAGGGGAAAGAACATCCCAGCTCAGGCAGGAGCTAATTGCTTGCAGGCAGCCTCACTGCAGCCAGGAGGGTCCTAAATCTGGCTCCTCTTGCTTTTTCTGTAACAGCTCGATTTCTAGGCTCAGCCTTTGCATTTTGTGCATGTCTGTGAAAGCCATTCAGTGGATGAAAAAGAGAAATGCCTTATTTAGTGAAGACAAGGTCTTTAGGAAATGGAGTTTTGGAGGAATATCTACCTCGTCTGGGCAAAGGCATCGGTTCAGTGTTTGGCATGGGTGAGGGACAGGCAAGTCCCCAGGCTGGGAGTTCAGACTCTGCCAGAACCAAGTGATTCCTCAACTTTAAATTCCACCGTGTTATTTGAGATACTTCTCAGAGTTGTCATTGGAGGCATAATTAGCAGCAATCACATGTGACTCCTGCTCCTTTCTGGTCCCTTGGGGAATTTGGGTGTGTGCTTTCCATTGCTGTCACATCACAGAGTCATTTCCTACCAGGGAAACTTCAAAGAATTTTACTGGGAGTGGGAGCATGGGTTTAGAGACCCTCAGCAGCCCCCACTCCCAGGTCTTTACTTTGAATGCTTCCATGTAGCAGCACCAGGGCAATGCTGTTGCCACACCAACTTGCTGCTAGTGCAGAAGTGACCTGGACATTCTCAGAGGAAGAAGAAAATTGTGTTATAAAAGACTTGGCTGTTCTCATTGATGCTGAAGTCCATGGAGTTTTCTATTTTCAGTTTGTTTCCTGTGTCTCTTCATCATGATGCAGCAGCCCAACCTTCAGGTTTGCAGCACCAGCAATGCCTTGAGAGGTGCTTGAATCTCAGGATGGATGAATCCGCCCTTCACCAGCCTTCATTTTTATTCTTCAAGCTGATAAATCAGTATAAGAAGATTTTAGTTTGTGTTCAGGACCTGGAGGCAGATTTTGAAATGAGTTGCATACTCAGCTTTCGCCATAGTAACTTATCCTTTGTCCAGTGCAGAGCAGCATTTAGCCTTAGGTTGTGTATGTTCCCATTTTATGGCAATGAAAGAGGCAGCAATGTGAAAAGCTACCAAGAGCTCTTTAGAGCAAATGTTTCATAATTGTAGGCCATGACAAAATAAAATTCACTAAAAAATTCAGATTGCACAATCCATAGCTGCACAATCCGTAGCTCAGAACTCAGCAGCTCAGTCTCTGAGAATTAACATCTGCTCAGGCAGCAGGCTGGTGTGACTGAATGATGACATAAACAAAAAATAGTAAACATGTTACTTTAGTTTAGCTTAGATACTGCTCAGTAAAGATTTTCCTACTCTTTTTTTTAACTGTATTCATTATTGTAATAGTCAATTACAGTTTGTAATGGACATGCAAGGGAGGAAAAGTAGGGCAGGAATATCACTACTGTCCAGATAAAAGGAATATATGTAGCTGTAACAAGCCACTCTAATGTTGATGCTTTAGGCATCTTTACAGCAAGTGCGTAAGTCCATAATTTCTTCTAAAGAGTGTAAGAAAGCAAAGCCTGAGAAAATTTCCAAGGAAAATGTCAATAGAATGAAATGCAAGGAAATGCAAAATGAGCTCCGGTAATGCAACAAATGTATTGCTTGAGAGGTAATATGTGACAACGTAAGTACAGACCAGGCCATCTCATCTGCCGACACTGGACAGAGTTAAGAATGTGCACCTAAGCTTTAATTTTACTGTAGTCCTAAGGTAGTTATTTTAATTATTTACCTTATTAGCTCATTATTTTAAAATTAGTTAAGTGTTTTTAGGTACTCCTTATTTTGCACTACCTACTCACAGAGCTTTCTCGCTCTTACATATCTGTATGGATTTTTTTGTAACAAAAAAAGTGAAGATGCTGTTGTAACTCAGGAAAGAGGTCTTGGAGCCATCATTGACAGGTCTCTGAAACCGTTGAATTAATGTTAAGTGGAAATGAAGAAAGTCAATAAAATTCTGGTGCTCATCAGGACGGATATTGCAGTCATGACAAACAGTCATTTTGCTGCTACATTTTTGGTGCTCCCGTGCTCTGAGTCTTGTGTGTGATCCTGGTCTCTGCATCTCCAGGATATTAAAGAGTTAGGAGAAGTGGTGAGGAAGGTGACCAAATTAATGAAGGAATTGAAGAAGCTGCCTTATGAGGAGGCACTATGTGTGTACTGAGCTTCTGGAATTGCTGCTATGAGAAACTGTGAAACAGGCCTGGAACAGGAACCAGAGGGACTTGAACATGCCTGTTCCAGTGAGTGTCAGTGCTGGGGGAGTGCAAGGGAAAGAAACTAAACAATCTGGGCTTGTGTGTTCTCCCTAAATAGCATCTCCTGTTGTCACTGGTGGAATAGATGGATGATAGATGTGACACAGTAGGGTATTTCTAGTGAGATCATGCTCTGAGGCAGAGACAGCTGATTCACTTTGACTTCTGCAGAAAATCAGGGAATTTTTTGAGCTAAAAGGAGACAATTTCAGGGAGAATTTCAGGGAGATATTGATGACTTTAAATAGACGCTTAGTACCGAAAAAAATCAAGCATCTTTAAAAATCATGTTACCTCTTGACATTCTACATAATATACATTTCATTATTACATATCATAGAACCATAGAGTAACTGGGGTTGGCAGAGGCCTCTGGAGGTCTCTCAAAGCAGAATCAGCTTCAGAGTTGCCTGATGTCCCTTTGCAGTATACCTCTGAGAAGTCTATCACTGTCTTCTCTGTGGTGCTCCTTTTAAGAGGATAATCATTCAGCGGGCAACATAAACGTGATGTGAAATTTTTTCCATGTGTATTTCAGTAACGGGCTGTGACCTTGCATTAATACAGGTTTCCTGAGGATGGATATATTTTCTGGGAGTGTTCCCTTCCCATCTCCCTTCCCTGCTGGACTCTCTCAGCACAAGTGTTGCATGAATAACTCATTTCCTTGGAAAATGCACACCCCATTTTGTAGGAAATTTCTATAGACACATAAAGGGAACCTCAGGTCTCAGAACTGCTTCCTCTTTTCTCCCAGACTTCTGGTGGTGAGAAAACAAAGACTAATTCTGATCTGCTCCATACTCTCCTGCTCTGTGTCCTGGAAAGGATGATGAATGTGCATGGGCTGGTTCATAGCATAAGTAGGAGCAAAAACTCCCAAGGCTATTCTTTTAAGTAATACCCTGACCAGGGAGAAGTGGAGCTGCACCTTCACAAGGTCTTGCCAGGATATCAGTGCAAATAGGAGGTCAAGGTAGTTGGAGAAAGGGGAACATGCAGGTCAACCACAGGTTGTGTCTCTTGAGTGTAGGATGTGATGACGGCTGGCTTTTGAGTAAAACAGGCAAGGAGAGAAAAATACTCTTTATGACTTTCTGCTGTAAAAGCACACATATAGACTTCTGCAGACAAGACAGTACTGTCCCAAGGACTGTGAGAGAATACATAAATTGCTCTATGTTGTGGATCTCATTAGCCACTGCTGGGGAGAGTGAGAAGCAGGTGAATTCTTGACCCAAAAATCCTGCTTTCTATGGGCAGGCACTAAAGATACTCTGCAGCGAGCCACCATCATGGCAGAATCCATACATCCATGTGTGAATACAGGACAGCCATCACCTTAACATTTTAGTGGCTGTATATATTCCATGGGGATCATTATGCAGGGTCCAATTACATAGAAAATTGAAGGTGCAAGAACTAAAAAGCTTTGGGCAGCTAAGCCAGGTAACAAGAGCAGTGAGACAGGATTTGGTGTATGTTAGCAATCAGGATTTGTCCCTTGGGGGCTTCTAATCAGCCTGTTGGTGTGCAGGAAATCATGTACTACCACACAGTGTTTGCTGTCCGTGTTCATACATGCTGGAATATACCCCATACAAGCGGTATTTCTGGCTCTATACAGAAATGCCGCTCGCTGGAGCAGAGAGCAGGACATTGCTTTGAAAAACATGGAAGTATTGCAGAAGCAACTATGGCCCTCTCAAAGTGTCTGCTCTAGTTCACTGCAGAGTGGTGCTGCTGGAAGTAATAACACTTAGCACTGACACGGCACTTCATCCAAACATTGGGTAATTAATCTGCGAAGCAGCAGGAGATGCTCTTTGCAACTGGTTCCGTAAGCACGACTAACGGTCTAGAGTGAAAAGAGCTATTAAAAACTGTGTTCACATCCAAATTGTCCCTTGGCAACTAGAGAAAAACCTCCAAAACTTACCATGTCCTTTTTGTTTTATTAGCCCTCTTAATATTCAAATGAAGAGAAAGTTTTCCAGAGCCGGTGCTCAGCCTGCCCAGCTTAGAGAAGTTTGGCAAACTTCAAAGGAGCTGCAATAATTTACTGTGGTTCTTACTCCAGACATTTTGTGAGGAGGAATACATATTCTATCTGGAAAACAGTTCACTCATAAAGATTATAGTATATCCTAGTTAGCAGAACACTGTAGATTATCTGTTTTTATAGGTTTACCCCCTTGTCTCCCTTGACCCTGTATAGTTTAAAAGTTTGGAAACAAAATTGCTTTTGCTTCTGAGTTCATTTTCCAGTTAGTGAGTGCTGACTGCTTTTTTCCCTCCCCCAGCAAAGCTGTACAAGAGTAGCCGTGGGAGGAAGGAAGGAGAGTTTTGTGGTTACGGCTCAGATTTGGAAGCTGGGATGCCAGGGCTCTGCTTCCCATCCTGTCCTCTGCTTCCATGTGACTCGGACCAAATCCTGTAATTTGCTTTCCAAAGTGCTCCATAGTATTCACTGAGCGTGCCATGTCACTTCATCCCGCGACTGTGTCCTCTGACTGGTATCAAAGAAACAAATGATTTTCACTGTTTTTATATAAACTGTTACAAATGAGCACACCCATGAAGGCAAAACATGCAGGGATGGTAATCACTTGGACTCCTATGGAAATAGTGGGTTCTCATTGTGGTAAAGCTGCTTCCTCAAGAGTCTGAGCTTTAATTCCCAAGTGTAAAATTCAGACTGCTTTAGGTCCAAATCCTCGGCATCCATGGGACATGAGTGACTATTACCGTGCATTTAGAGCTACGTTCACAAGGGAGCGTAGCTGTGGAGTTCTTGGTTTAGGTACTCCAGCACTTTGTGCTGTGTGGGCAGGTGTGGAGAGGCAAGCCCTTGGGCAGAGCATTCTCATAAATGGGGAAGATTAAGCCTCATCTCTTATTGGGGGAGGACAAATCACTTCTTCCAAATCAGTCACTTTAGGGAGTCTCATCCCTGAGCTTATTGGAGGGGAAGAGGGGGAAAACACTGACTTGCAGCATGGCAAAGGCTCACAGGAAAGAGAAATAGTGGGATCTTTGCTTTAGCAGCATAGTGTTATAGGTGTGGATCTGAGACAGATCCCTGCATCAATGTGCATTGTTGCTTTGTATGGCAGAAGTGCTTGGACAGGAGAGGCTAAAGTCATGACATCCTATAAGGCTTTATGACTAGCTTCTGTGGTTCTCTTCTGGATGGTGGGAGATGGCAGCTCAAAATCACACAGTTAAACTGGTAATAAGGAAAAGTGTCAACAGAGAGATTTCTTTTTGCCATAATGTCAACTCAACAAGACACTAGAGATTACTGGAAAATTTCCCTTAGGCTTTTTGCTTCTTAATATAATCCTCTGAAGTTTATCTGCTTTTCAAGCTCCTCCCAAAGCACGTGTTTTCCTCCTGTTTCTACACCTTACACCTTTGTGAACTTAGCAAAGCCTTTTCTATTCCTTTTCTCAGGGAGAATATTTAGACATTTCAGTGATCCTAAATTAGTGCCTTTTGGCCCCTTGGTGTTGCTGTAATATTCTGAATTTGCCTCTAATTTATCAACACTTCTTTTCTCTATTACAGCTCTAATGATATCTAGCACAAATAATAGCTGTCAGAATTAGTCAGGAGTGGTTACTTCCTCTCTTTATCACCAAACCTGAAAGTGGACAGAAGCCTTCCCAAAGGATCCCAGTAAAAATGTGGAGTAGCAAAGACAAAGTGCTACACAAGCTGTTATAAAAGGTCCAGCAAGGACATCTGAGAGCAGGTCATTGGGCTTCATGGAAAAAGTGAGCTCTGAAGGAGATACAGACAAATGGAGGTTGTTGATCATGGAGAGAGAAGGGTGGTGGAGACCAGTTGGGATTGTGGTCAAGATGCCAGTCTGGATGGGTGTTTGGAGAGGTGTAGCGAAGCACAGCAAAACCGCATTTTTTTTTGTGGGAATGAGTGTGAATGCTCTTTAAAAGCAGACCCCAGGGCACTGGTGAGGGAACCGGAACAGGCTCAGCGGGGCGAGGTGAGGAGGTGCAGAAACAGGTGAAGCACAAACAGGACGAGTTTTTGCTTGGCTCCTCCTGCTCTCAACTTGCCTTTTTCCATAGTGAATCCACTGTGACTAACACTGTCACATGCTGTTCGCTCACTCCTGCTCCCCATGGGGACAGAGCCGTGTTCCTGGGTGCAGGTGTTTGTTTTGATGGGCTTCCTGATGTCCTTAAACTGGTAGATTTTATCTACCCAAACTCCTTGTTTACTTTTGCTTGCTGTTTCTTTAAGAAGAAAGCTATCTCTGTGGTTGCCATGGAAAGCCCTGCATATCTCATGAGACTGAACCACAGAATATATAGTGCAGCCACAGAAAATATCTGGAAATATGTTTGCCTGAGAGCTGCAGTCCTCAGGAACTTGGCAGCCTTGTAAATGGAGATGCCCCAGCTGGGAAAGGGAAGTTTTTTTCCCCAGGCAGTTAATGTGGGCATGGGGATGGGATGGTGCCTGGAAATCCTTTGCCTCCATTAGGGGACCAGGGGAGAGCTGGGGAGCAGCTCAGGGATGTTGAATGGCATGGTGCCATGGTGGTTGCAGGGTGAGCTGGCAGCAGGGCAAAGACGACGGATGGAGCGTGAGCGCATCGATGCCTCTGCATCCCTCTCACCTCCACTGGGCTGACAACAAAAACACAGACAAACAACATGCACAAGCCCTGCTGCTCCAACCGCCAGCTAAAGAGCTGATTCCCACACCTTCCTCTAATCTAAAAACCACAGTTTCCCCTCACTCCAGCTGCCAAAACCTACAAGTTCCTCCACAACTTCCTTCACACAATGCTGTGTTTCATGCCGAAGTGAAACTTGGAAGTGAAAATCAATTGGGATGAATATTGAATTAAAGATAGTGCATTGATTGAACTATCCATTTTCATTTATTTATTTATTTTTTTAAAAGCCTGTTAAAAATGCCTTAATCAATCATAACATTAAGGGGTCTGGAACAGAACTGAGGCCGAGTGTTGCTTTAAGACTCCCAAACTGTTGTCTATCTCTGCCATTTTTTTTTTTTTTAAGTGAACATTACTTATTTTTCCAACCGAGAGTTAAAGAAAAAGTTCAAGGGTTAAGGAAAAAAAAAAAAACCAGAAGAAAAAAGGCGAGATACTCCATCTCATCAATCTCTTTCTGAGGATGGATTCATTAATGCTCCTGGTGTCTCTGCGCTCAATGGCAATCAAAATGTCATTTTAATGCACCGATTTGCCTGAGAGCAGTTTGGGGATACTGAATCCCTCCTCAGTTTGTGAGCAGGCCACACAGGACTCGAGGATGGAGCAGTTTTACAGCCTTCTCCCACTCCTACGACACAGCTGCCTCTAGTCATGGGGTAGCTCAAGTTACCAAACATTCCCACAGTAAGTCCCTGCTTTTAAAATACAGCTGTTTTTTCTCAGGGTCTACCAAAACTGGCATTTTCTAAAAATGCCAGCTAAGGTGGTTCTGCTGTTCCCAGGAGTGAGGTTGGGAACACATTGCGCATCCTGGGTGCACTTGGCACAGGTCTCCAGCCCCTGGAAGTTGCTGGAGATGCCTCATGTGCCCAAAGACGGCAAATCATGAACCAGGGTCTCATCAGGGGCAGTTTTGTGGGTCTGAAAGGGACTGGTTTGCTCAGAAATAATACAGCTTCCTATTTCTGCAGCGCTCAATGCTTTGCACACGCTGAAAAACTCCATGTACAACAGAGCCACACACAGGCCGCTGCTTCAGGGCTGTTGGGGAGTCACTGAAATGAATTGTAAAAGCTGACAAAGTCCCCATTACTGTTCTTATTCCTTATCTTAAGCCAGCTACTAGGCCTTTCATAAACACAGGAAGGTCACGTTGTGGCTTAGTGTCTCCTCAGCCAACATCAGCTTCTGCCCCAGTTCTCCTTCTCCTACAGGGGCTGCAGCAAAGGCTTTCGTGAAAAGCAAACTCTCCTTGCTCTTCTGCCAAGCTGACCAGGCTTTTCTGATGGTGCTTCTGCCATGCTCTTACATCCAGCTGTAGCCCACATGTGCTGTTGTTGGCCCTAAACTCCCTGCAGGCCCTCAAACCCTCCACCTTGGCTCAACATGTCATTGAGAACGGTTGGTCCAGCTTCTGAACATGGAAGAGCTGTTTTAATTTGTAGTTTGAATTACCCAGTTACTCCAGACTGAATACTTCAGAATTTCCAAAGTCCTAATTTCTCCTTCAGGGCTTTCTCCCGTCCTGGGCTGTGGGTAGTTCCAGTTAGACCTCAGCAGGTACAGCCTCACTCCCATCTCAATCCGGGTCCATTTCAAATGCATCCAAGTGCATTTCTATTGTAGTAGCCAAATCCAAAGTTTTTGTGGTCATAGAAGAAAGGACAACAAAGCTTCTCTTGTAATATTTGGACCCCTTTAGCTGGGTCCCACCGTTACGTGATGCCTTAACTCTGGCCCAAGCCCAAAGTCACCACCTGGGCAAGTGGGCACAGAGGGGGCTGGATGCTGCCCTCCCTCCAAGGATCAGTTTCTGCAGTGACACACTCATTTACTACCCTCAAGTTTTGGAAAGCTGAGGGAAAAAAATTAGTGCTCTGAGGCTGGCTTGTGACAATTTACTTTCAGTTTCTAAAGAGTTTCACTAAGAAGATACTTCTTACTGAGCCTGATAATATGACTACATTATGAATGAGGCTGGTAAACCATCTTCAGAAGGGCTTTAATACCAGTTTAAGGCAAAACTAAATCAATGCAAATATTTTGCAAATAGCATCATCAAGCTCTTTGCAAGAGCTCTGCTTGGAAAATCTGTTTTGTGTTTGAGGCCAAAGATATGTCACATAAAACAATACTTGGTAGCTAGAGACACAGCTACACCCAGCATGATGCACAGGTTCGCCATTCGCAGGGACAGGCTCAGGCTGTAAAATTTTGCAAATTGAGTATTTTCCTTGTCTCACATTTCAATAAATCCCCTTCCCATCTCCACCTGCTGGGTTTGAGGGTGCTTATGGCCATCACGTTTAGATCAGAAATTCCCCCTGCTAGAAGCCTTTTGCTGCTGGTTGGTCTTTGACTGCGTTAAAAGCCATTTCACCAACTTGCAAGCCACTCTCTCCTTTCAGTAGCACCAATAACATCTCGGTACTCCCAGCAGCAATTGGTGGTGTTGGGCTGTCCTGCTCCCAGGTTGGATGACAGCATTAACAGAAGCATGCTGCACGGTGCAATTCATCAAAAAAAGCTCCATATGTTGTATGCAAAAGAAAACATTACTTTTGGCACAGTTTTTTGCACCAGAAGCCAATTGCCACCAGAATACAGATGCAGGACTTGCCAGAACAAACCTAATTGCAGTACTTGGGAGGTGTTTTATGTTTTTCTTCCTAACTGTGTCCAGGTGTGTTGAATTGTTTGAGGGAAATTCATGGTGTTGAGAAACAGAAAAAGGCTGTTTAACTAATGATGGGAACAACATGTTCTGCTGAGCTTTAATCTCTGAATTGGTGTTTTGTTTTTTTGTTTCTACTTTAAGTAGCATGAATGTAAATAAGCAACATTGCACATAACAGCTACTTCTGAGATGCTCCCTATTGCAGTTCATGGACATATTAGATATATGAACTAATGGATTATTTTTGAGTAAGGCGGCCCTAATAGATTAAAAAAAAAAAAAAAAGAAGGGAAAATAAGGTCAAGATTAAACAAAAAGTTTCCAAATACTTAAAATAAGGCTTTTGATCAAACCCAAATATTTGTAGGATTTGTGATCCACAATATTTTCATTGTTTTGACTTTTTATCTTGGTTCAGTGGATGGCTTTTTTTCTGAGTTCCTGAACATATTTGAGTGAAAGTTTTCTTTTATCAGTTGTAACAGCTATTACAAATGGGATAACTGAGCAATGAAGGATCCTGCAAATAAGATATATCCCTCCAAAGTCATCCTTCTGTATTCATTTTTTCATTGGTACGATAGAGATAACCACAGCCTTTTGCTATTGCCAAATACTTTTCAATTTGCCAGCTCACAGAGAGCTCTCCTTAAGAACGAAAAAGTAGTGCTGTTACCAGCAATGCCTGAAGAATGAAGGAAAAGTAAATGCTGTATAAAAAAAAAGCAACAGCCAAGAGAAATGTGGAAGGTAGCTGTTTTCTCTATTTGTGTGTGGGTACTTAGGTTTCTCTTGCAGAGGCTGTGCACACACAGGCACTTTACACAGAGCCCATTCAATTATGTGAAAAACTCATTGAGTTCAATAGCTCAGTTCAATTTTGTTTGCTACCAAAAATGCATGAGTGCATCTTCCCAGGATGGCCTCTTCAGGTACCAAGAAGCCATTAGAAGTCAGTTTCTAACTCTGATAAATAGGTATTGTGATTTTTAAACTGGTTGTTCTCTTTATTTACCCATTAATTGCTCTGTTTTGTCCCTACACACATACATCTGTTTTATCTCAGAAATAACCCTGCTCTCTGACAAGCAAAAGAAGAAAAAAATCAACAACTTCCAACATTAAGACACTGAATGTAGAGGCCTGGACAGAGAAAAATATTTTTAAAGACAGTGAGGAACTCCCATTTCCTCAAACATTGGGGTGGGTTTGGTTGTGCGCTGTAGGCAGACAGGTTGGTCGCGGATAAAGCCACGGACTGCAGCAGAGAAGCGGGTAATGACCTGTTGAGTCTCAGATGATCTCGTTTCACAGAATGGGTTATGTGACCACAGGGAGGCAAAAAGGAGGAAAATTGCTGGTGAAATCAGTTAAAAAGCTTGTTTGAGCAACATGAGATCTTCTGCGCCCACTCTGTCCATTAAGCTGTTGGCGGCATTGCTCTTGGCGCCTGGCTGCTGGGTCACAGTCGCTAGGATGCTGAGGAGGGGGATTTGACTCCGTGCAGCGCCAGGGATGTGACACACTGCCAGCTGGCGCAGCCCCGCTTTTCATACCTGAATTTTCAGTGTGGGGGAATCTGAATTGCTGAGGGGCTCTAGCAACCTGGCACACTGCTACAATTTAGACCCCAGTCAAAGTGAGCTAATAATGACTGCTTGTTATGTTGGCATTCATTCACTTTATCTTTCTAAAGCATTCCCTGGAAAAAAACAAATTCGCCTTCTTTAAACCACAGATAGAGGTAGGAAAACATAGAGACCACAGCCCCACTATGGGCACTGTGCATTAATGTGTCACCCAGCAGCACTAATTTTGGTTGAGATCGAGCATAGAAAAACAAGAATGAGAACTGTTTTTCCATTGCATTAGGTGAGCACCCACCATGAAGTTCCTTTCAGGCTGGCTCTGTGTTTTCACGCTGACTTTAAGCTTGGCTTTGGGATGACAGAAGTCTGTCATCAAGTTAAGGAGTGAAAGCAAGTGATAACTTTTTCCAGCCTGAAGCCTGTCGGGGTGAAGTCAGCCTGCCCACAGTTTTAGGACAAATTTGAGATGGCAGAGTGAGTTTTTATCAGCATTTTATATTATGAAGCTGCAGTGGTCTTTATTTCATACCAGGTGTTCTAAAGCTGGATTTATTGTATGGTCAAGCCTTGCTTTCAGTGATTTCTGTGTCATTTGTAGTTTTTCCTTGGAATTCTCTGAAAGCTGAATCAAACCTCTGGTCCAAGTAAGTGACAATACGTTTCAGCTTATTAGCTCTTATGGTAGTGGCTCTACTTGGTCTGGAAAATAACATGGCAAACTTATTTGTTCAGAAGTATGTTGTTTGATGGAAGCTGTCTTAGGAGGATCAATGTCTGTGATAATCCTTCCTGTGATGAGATGAAAGGCTTTCAAATGCAAGGCTGCCTCTGCTATGTTTCTCTATCATTAAGTCACTTAAAAAGACAGGCAAAATATTGCTTCTAATTTTTCTTAAATACAGTTGGTGCATTTATCACAACATTTTGCCTTTTCCTCATGTTTGGTTTCATTCCATGTTTCTCTTGGTTGCGTGGGTTTCTGCATTTCTATGGGCTGTCCTTTGACTAGTGCTGTCACAAAAACTCCAGCTCATTCCTCCTTCAAGAATATTTTCAGATATTTATGCCATAAACTAAAGCCTACATTGTGTGCTCCAGTCACAGGCGCTATTTCTACCTAATGTGCATGGTGTTGAATCAAAGAATGAAGTGATTCATATTTTTTTATTAGACATTGTGTGCAATTATATAAAACAGATGCAATGATTTTTTTTTTTTTTTAAACATTTCTTCCTCAACCCAGCATTCTCTTTCCATTTTCACAGGAAAACTCACTAGGAGAAGGTGAACAGATATCCAGCTGTCTCCTGTATTTCCCTGGAAGGCCTAAAATACCATGGTATTTCAGCAGATGATACCATGGTAACATCAAGGATGATGTTGGGATCTAGTCAGCCTGAGAGAGAACACGTCATTCTCAATCCAGATTATGCTTTGGGGCCCCTCACTTCCAAGGAGCATCACTAGGGGTGGCCATTGAAGGCCAGGGGTGGGACCCCACTTGTGTACAAGCACAGACAACAGTCCAGACCAAGGTGTCTCCCCAGAGGGGTGTGCAAGACAACTTGTAGCTCCACATTGTACCTCCAGAAACCCACTGTGATGTCTCCTTACTGGCTGCATGGTCAACAGCAGCACAGAAGGAAGGATAACACAGAAAGTCAAACTCAAAGTACTCATGGAAACACACTGAGATCTTATTGAAGGTGTCAGAAAACCACCATGATGGAGACATGCACACATTTTTGAGACTGGCAGATGTTCCTCAGGACACATCTTCATGTTGTTTTGTTCCTTATTTGACAAATCCTTAAGGCTACTGAATTTCCTGTCACTCAGTGTAGCACAGATTGAGTCAGAGTGCTTTGCAATTTTTTTTTTTCTTTCAAGCTGTTTGCACAAATATTTGAGAATATTTTAACATGGATGTGCAATTTGGATGCCCAGCTCCAGATCCTGTCTTTTACCACTTTATCAAGACCCAGGGAAAACTATGCAACACTATCTTAAAAGGAAAGGCCAGGCCTAGGGTGAGGAAGTAGCTGAAGGTGAGAGAACAAGAAGTGCTGGGCTCTGGAGTGACGTTTTGCAACTCTCCTCCCCAATGCCTTCCACTCACCCCAGCAGCTCTGGAAAATGGAGTGCAAATGGTCCAGGGAAATTATGAGACTTAGAAGGCTAGAGTGGCTTTGGGAATTTCAGCAATCTTAAATGAGAAATAATAAAACCAAAATGCTGACTGAACAGAAATATCCATTTATTACCCTCCCTAGAAACATTTCTGAAGAGCAGATTTCCTCTGTGCAGAAGACTGGTGAGCCAAATGCCGTCCCACTGGAGAAAACAAAATGAAATGTCCTTTGGATATGCCCAGATAACTCCAGAGGCAAATGTCACCCTTTTCCCCTCAGGTGCAGGTGGAGATCGCTGAGACCTGCAGGCTACTGGGGTGGCTGCCGGGCTGAGCCCTGTGTGATAGACCCTGGTCCTAAAGAGCCGATGTGTGACTGTGTGGGGCACGTGAGGAAGGAGCGCTGGAGTGGGCTGGGAAAAGCAAAGTCCACTCTTGTAATCACAGACACAGTCACTTTTAATAGGTGAGCCCTGGCAGCTCTGACTTCAAACGGCTTTTTGAAAGCAAGTTGTTACCTCATGGTCAGAGGTGATGCACCGAAATTCCTCTTCTGCCTTGAGGCTTATTGACATTTATTTCGTGGTGTTGGTTCAAGTATTAATAAGATCTCTCTCCTGTATCCAGCAAGGGCAGGGCTTGCTTTACAGCCTTCTCCTTAGCTGAGTCTCTCACCTCTAACGTGGCTAACGATATAGACACTTGGGGATGTCTTGTCCCCTCCCAGATTTGGCTGAGATAGGCCTATGGGCTCAGAGGATGCACAGAGAGACACACACAGATGGTGAGTTCAAGCAAAGTTTTGTCTTCAGAAAATCCAGTGATTGTTGTTAAACAGCCAAGGCTGTTACAGTAATGCCAGAGCCCACTGGCTCAGGAAAATGCAAAAGAGCTGAGTATTAACAAGGAAACTAATGGGTAAAACCAGCCTGAATGTATGGATGGAGGCAGGGATGATGTAGGAGCAGGGCAGGGCAGGTTGAGGAGGGAGGCTGTGATGTTGGGCTGTGTCCCCTTTTCTCATTAATTCTATACTCTGCCTTGGCATTGGGCTGCCATCTCCATGGCACATCGTGCTTCCTCCTCCAGGTCCAGCAGGCCCCAAACACCAGGAAGTGGGGAGATGAGAAACTGATGGCCTACCAACAGCATGAAAGAAGGGTGTGAGTCCACATGGGGCGGTGGGGGAGGGTGAGAAGGAGGATGCGCCAGGAGGGAGGCAGGGTCTTAGAGCTTGAGTTTAATGCAGGGAGGCAGGAAGACAGAGCTGGGCAACCTGGCGAGAGCTCCTGCATCAAACTGACTTGTTGTTTGCCTCACTGTTGGTGTGAGAAAAATGTGACTGACACAAAAATGACACCACCCGGGGTAGTGTCCTGATCTGTACTTTGCACTCTGAAAACACTTCTGCGTGGGATTAAGAGAGGGATGGGGAAGCCTAAGAGATATTAATTTCTCTACAGCCGCAATTATAGTTGGTACTTACTGGAAAAGTGTTGACCAAGTACTCGTCCGGCTCAGTGGCTTGAAGAGGACAGGATGACCTTGCAATGTGGGAAATAACCTGCCAGAAAAATGACAAAGCCGTGGACAAGGCAGTGTCTGGTGCAAGCTTTCATCTGCAGCACTGAGAGAAAACATGCAAGACAACCAAAATAACATCCTTTGGCATTGTCTGACACTGAAAGTTTGAAAATGAAGAGAGAGAGAAACGGAATGGAGACAAAAAATAGCAGCGTTTTTGGAGATACTCATTAGTGGTGCCTTTCGACAGTTTTGAGCTGCAGACAAGCCTGTGCTTACATGGCTGGGAGCAGAGGCACTCAGCTTGTCTCAGACCCATTTTCCAGTTCACAGTTCTGTTTCACGACAGTGCTCAGAGGCCCAGATCGTGGCTTTGAGAAGCGGGTTTGCTGCCTGGAGGACAAGGGACAAGAAAGGGATTTGTTTGCATGGGCCAAGCGGTGTCTGAATAATCTGTGTCGGTTCACAGACTGATGTTTCTTGCTGGGAGTGTCTCTGAGCACCCCAGTCGTGCAGTCTGCAGAACGGCGCCTGAGCAAGCCTCTGGCCGTGGGCTGTAGTTCCAACCTTGCTGGAGGTCACTCCTTGGGCTTGACTTGCTTCACCACCTACCAGCCATCCAAATCAGCTACCAGCTCTTTAATGCTGCAGTGATTTCCAAGGACCAGATGTGAGAGTGGCAGGATCTGTCCCAGTGGGAGCAATAGGAGCTGCTCCATTTTCTTTCCCTGCAGTCAGCCATGCTCTTGGCATCTTCGAACCCATCTCTCACGGCCATCATTATAGTGATTTGACACATCACAGAGTGCTTACCGTTGTGCCTTGGGAGACACTGACTTAATAATTGATTATCACGGTAATAAAACAAAGCAGAGCAGCCCTCTCGCTCCCCCGCCAAGGCTTTCTGTGCTGCTGGGAGTGTTGTTTGTGGGAGTGCTGTGGTGTGTGCAGGGAGGCTGAGGAAAGCCCCCTGCCTGACAGACACACATGGAGGATTGCCTCTGTTATATTTGCTGATCACACATTATTCTGACCAAGAGCATCCAGGCGTTTCTGACAAGCAGAAATTTCTCTGCTTGCGTGTGCTGGGGCAAGAGTTCTGTCAAGGGAAGGGTCAAGTTCCTGCCACACTCCAAACAAATTACAGTGTTGAGGACAAGAGCTCAGAGATGTAAACACGAGGACTAGAAAAAGTATTTCAAGTCTTTTTATCCCAGGGTGGAAGAGGCTTGAGGGACAGCCTTTCATAAGATTTGTGCAAATTTCTTCCTGAGGAGACATCCTATTTTCGACAGAAGCCAGCCAGTCTGCACAGAACAACCATGCCAGAGCCATACCCCTGCTCTGCCTGCTGGACCTGAGCCCTGTTGTGCTCCAAAGCCAAATGCCACATCTGGCTGCCTCCTCTCCCTCTCTGCCACCTCTGAAATAAAAATGCTGGTCTTTCTCAAAAATAATGGTCTTGTCCCAGAAATGTACATAGAGAGTGACAACAGTGGTATAGATTGTGAAAAACTGAGTTGTTTTCTGAATCACCTTATTGGAAATCTTTAATAAGAAGCAGCTGTTTCACTGAAAACATTGATGACCTTTAGCGTGAGCATGAGGTGGCTGGTGGACATGTGGTGTGGAGACCCTGGCCACCTGCCCTGCCGGTGAGGACTGCAAACAAACCACTGGGCACGTCGGCAGTCTGTCAAAACCAGAAAAATCCTGAGTTAGTCACAGCAGGAAGACAGACAGCAACATCAGAGCACGCTGTTGCTTCCAAGTGGTTGGTGACTGTTACAGGCTTGACAGTCTTCCAAAGCAAAAAGCTGTATGCAGCAACAGTGCAAGCCCAAGACAGGGAAAGCAGATGTTCCCGGCTCCTCCTCCATCCTTGTTCCCATGTGTTGACTAAGAAAGTTTTGTAAAACAGAACATGCTGTAAATCAGAGCTGGGAAGAGATCACCAGTTGGGTTAAATGTGGCTTTTAGGGTGCATAAGTGAACCACTGTCATTTACAAATAAGGAGACTACTGCTTTAAGCTTTCTCTGAACGGCTGTGCTGGGATCCAAGTGGAATATCATATACTTCACTGAAGTATCCTTACTCTTTCAGGACTATATTTTTATGTAATCCACATTTTCTTGGTGTACCTGTGCACAGAGATCCCATTTCAGGGTTATCCAAGCAAGAAGTTTCTCAGCTAAAACTACTTGAACCTGCCTGTCTTGTCCTTCGTGCTCAGCGTTTCCATGGCTCCCAGCAGTATTTTTTGCAGAATCAGATGGTCTCGTTTTGACCGTTTTGCACCAGTGCATGATGCTGTGATTTCTGCAAAAGCCAAATTAAAACCAGTATGTGAATAAGGATGTACTCTTAGGATGTGTGTATTTGTCTTTCTCAAAATTAACGGTTTGCACCGCGCAATATGGTTTGCTGAAGGCTGAGCTCTGATTTTCTAGGGAGTTTGGAACAACAGGAAATATTCCCAAGCAACCTGAAGTGACTGTAAATAAAGCTTTTTTATTCATTGGTTCAGTGTTCAGGAAGCTGCTTCCTCTTACACAGGTTACTTCAAATCTTTAAGTTCCTGGTTAGCTGTTGTATCACTCTGCAGCTTGACCCTTCTTCAAATAGTCCCAGCTCCATCTCTGTAGAGAGGGCTGGAGGGGAGGAAATCTCACCCATGAAGAACAGGCAGGTAGAAGCCCCGTCAGACTTCTCCAGGGTTCACACAGAGATCTTCCACAGCCTCGAGACCTGTCCTCATGGCAGACCTGCCTGGATGTGATGCTGGAAACCCACAGTCTGGTCTTGCAAATCATGTGCTCAGAGGGGCTTCTGCCTTCTGTACTATTGACTCAATCACTTTATTAAGATTTATGATCCCGTAACAAATCTATAATTAGCAGTTGAAAGATATCTTCATAAAATCAATGTACTCTAATGTAGTTCATATCATATACAGCCTTTTAGCTGTATATGGATTTTCTTTCTTATGAATGTTTTATCCCTTGTTTTTCCCTTTTGCACAGTTTAATAAAAAAAATTAGAAACTTTAAAAATTAAAATCTTCTATGGAAGGAAACTCTTTTATGGGATATCTTCTGATAGCCCAAATGGAAAAAAAACCCCCTGTTTTAGCAAAAAAAAATTAAATAATTAAAAAAAATTCATTTACAAGTGTCACATTCAAAAAAATATCAGACTAAAAAAATCTGAAAGAAAACATGCTGATTTTAGTCAAAACAACTTATTTTTAAATAATATATTTTCATAAACAACAAAGCAATATTAAATTTTACATTAAATATTTCAAAGTGATTGAGATCAGGGAATGTATCAGATCTAAATATAGTTTGTTCCCTGTATTTTAGTGACGATTTTTGAAGTCTCTCTTTTTTTTCTTGCAATTCAAAATGGAAACATGCTGCTGATTCTCATGAAATGGAGGATCCACTTCTGTGCCCAAATTAGTTTAAAAATTCTTTCTTTTCCTTGCAGCAGGCCAGTAGACATTTTTACTTACCATAGGAATTTTATTACACTTACTACAATGATCATACATTTTCATTACAGCAACACATCAGTGATCTTTTAAATGGTGAATAAGTATTCTGCTGATTTGTGTTGCAGAGCCTGAAGTTTGCGTGTGAATTCATCGGCTCCTACGAAGGTGAGAGACGCTCCTTCGTCAGGATCCAGGGCAGCTGGTGTGCCAAGGAATGGGTGCCCAAACCAGATGTAGGAATTGCTCAATCCTGGGTGGTGTCTGAAGCTGTTACACACCTGAAGGGTGGGTAAATCGAGGCTGGGTTGGGCTCAGCACCCTTTTCTGTTTGTGGGTTTAGGTATCTGTATTGCAGTTTTTCCTCTGGAAAACAAGGTGAGCATCAGCTCCAGAGTGGCAGAACGGTTGCCCAAGAGCAAGAGACCAGGTTGGCTGGACACCTGCTGTGGCCTCTAAAGTGAGACTTTTATCTTAAGCAATGGTATTTAATGTGTCATGCTCTGTGAAAAAATAAAACATGCTCCATATCCTGGGCAAATGGGAAGGAATCCAAGTCTCCTCATGATGGGATCCTTCCCTCATTCCCCACAGCATTGCTGAAACACCACCCTGGTCTCCTGCAGGAGGCTGTCTGCATCCTGCCCTGAACTCCAGGGTCTGGAGGCTGCTATTTTAAACCTGATTCTTTAAACCTGAGCCTTGTAACATGCTGAAGGAAAAAAAAAATCAATTTCTGATAATGAATCTTGTTATTTTCCTAAACTCAGAGGAAATCTGCAACACTGGTTGTCCTGGAGGAGAGTGAAGGAATACTGCTCAATGAGAACCTGGTGGGTTAATTAGTCCGTTGTATGATGTGGTTAGTCGATAGGAAAGAAACACTTGGAAATTTTGAACAGCATAATCATGATTGACCTTAAAGTAGCGGTGGCCTAATAAGCAGTTAAATGTGCCTGAGCAATAGGGGATGTTCGAGCAAGAGAGGATTAGGAGGAACTGTACTGATGTGTCTCTGCACAGTTTCAAGCAGAACTGCAAAAATGAGTGTATTACTGAGAGACTGCAGTATTTCCAGCTCAATATGTGGTATCTCCTTGTTGTACTGACCCACAGAGTCACAGGGAAAGAAAAAAAAAAAAAAGATAGTCATCTGAGCTTCAGGTTTACGTTTCCTTTTGGCCTACTCAGAGGTCCCAGAAGGGTTTTGTCTTCCTCTCTCTAGCTCAGCAACCATCATGTGCACCCAGACTGCCTCCTCTAGTAACTCTTTCAAAATGCATGTTTTTGCAACCTATACTTCTCCCTTTATAACAGTTGTTGCATTAAAGACTTTTTTTTTTTTTTGGAAAAAAAAAAAAAGCATTTGCTAACTTGAAGTTCCAGGTAGATAGCTATTCCTTTCACAGTCATTTTGCTGTGGCCTGCTACGTTGCTTAGTCCTTTTCACATGCAGGTGTTTGAAGAAGGCTGCCACGACGAGTGCGAGTGCGTGCTCGCTGTGTGCGCAGGATTTCCCTCCCTGCTGCCCCAGGCAGCGCAGCATCTTCTCCTCTCGTACTTCTCATTTCCTCTGACTCAGCTGATTGCTGAGTATTTTGCAGCACTTTCCTGGCCTTGGCCTCAGTTCTACAAGGGCTCCAGCTCCCTGCCGTTACTCACCTATTGCTACTGGTTTCATTTCACCTGCTGTCCCAAGCCCGTTGCTATTTCGTGTAAGCCTGCCATATTTGCCTGCACAGCTGTTCTTTTGTCCAGATGGATGGTTAGCTCAGGCTATTTAGTGCTGATCTGGTTTTGCTATTGGTCTGTGCGTACCCGAGGGAAGAGGTTTTGTATTAAAATTCTCCCGGAGTGCTGAGTCACTTGAACTCCACTACTGTGTCATGTGCTCAATTGTCTGAGTACTGGACCTGGTTATGTCATATCTTGCAAAATGTGTTTTCTGTTTCCCCATCGGAGTTTTGCCTGAATGTCTTCCAAATTATCCACCTACTAGAAGCTGGGAAAGTTCTCTCTCATGACGTAATTCCCCTCTAAAAGGCCGTTTTGATCTTTTTTCAAGAACCTGGTTGGGATTTGATAGCTAGGGTACTTTTTGCATGCTTTGCCCTTTCTGTATATTGTTGGGCATTCACGAGGATTTAATCCTTGTGATTTGTCCAGCCAAATGCCAACTGTTTGCAGTATTGCCCTGTCAGATTACAGCCACGTTACGGTGTGCTCAGAGAGGTTCCCGTAATCCAGCAAACTCCTGGTTACACTCAGAAAGACATGTAAATGTTGCTGGCTGGGCTTCCACTAGTGATGCAGAGTTCACCAGACCCTCCTTGTGGCTCACTGAGGCTAAGCTCAAGCCCAGAGAAATTCATCATCCACGGCACTTTCGCAAAAGGCTTCTTGACACAATGGTCAGCAGACTGTTTTGCCTTGAACAAACCAAGTGCCCTGGCTTCACTCACCGGTAATCAGCAGTGACACTTTTTTTGGTGATTCTGTTCAGTGTTTTTGGGTCGATGTGAGTGCCGAAGTACATGCAAGACTTCCAGTGCTGTTAGAGTAGTGAGTCAGTCTGTGCTAGTTTCCAAAGGTATAACCATCCATTTTCTTTGCAGCCTTGTAACTTCCTTCCTTATTGACTACACTGCACATTTCTCACGTCTCATTGGCTCCATCTAAGCTTGTTTATAACTTCACTTCCTTGTCTTGTGCCCTTGTCCATTGCAGAGCTTGACCTACAGTGGCTGCTATCTCACCCTGGGGACATTCTCTAGATCAGGCTTTACATTGTCCTGCCTCCTGAGGGGTCCTATAAAACTCAAGTAAGAGTTTCTTAATGACGGTTTGTATTTAACTGATGGTTTTATCATGGCTTTGTGTATTTCACCAACACATAGTCACATTTTCGCAGCCTTATACTGATGTTTATTGTTGCTGGGATGAATGCTGCAGCTGACTCTGCTGATTGCATGGAAATGAATCAGTTGTTGATCCTGCAGCCTTGCGGTAGGTGTACCGGTTGCGTGGCTGGCAGCCTTCTTTTCCAGGCAACGAGGCCACATCAGGCAATCAAATTGATCCAGGTCTGTGTTGTGTTGACTGCTACTCCCTGATCCTCTCCCTTCAATAGATCAGCAGCCCTCACAATTTTCCAAGAATTGTCACAGATTTAGATTTATTTCTCCAAGTTTCTGTTTCCTTAGGGTAAGTTCATGCACTGTAGGGGTCTACACATGCACGAGGTCTCCAAGCTTACATTGTAGTCAATGAAGGTCCAGTCCAGAGAGCTGAAAGAAGAACACAGCTTGCCAACTTTGGGTGCCCACTTTGAGGAAGAATGGCTGAATAGCTCTCCATTGCAATCTCCATTGCCTGTAGTGACAAAGGAGGGAACGCTGTTGTTTAAAACAAGTCTAGTGCTATTTGAGATCCCCTAGGATGTCTGGGACACGTGCAGTGGATTGGCCAGTATGGCAGAGAGCAGCATATGGCCAATATGACCAGAGCAGATACTCCACAGATCCTAAAATGAAACCTCACCTTTTTGTGCTGTGTTGCAACTAATAACATTTAGGCTTCCATAGCTCTGCTACTAAGAGCTGTTTGCAAGCTCTTAGTAGCAGAGCTATTTAAGAGTGCAATTCATATTCTACCATATGTACTTAGAGAGGGTTAGGGATACCTCCTCCAGACTTTTTCTTCGTCCAGTCTGTACTTCATCTTCCATGATTAAGTACATTTAGGAAGAGGTAAAGTAGAAACATTTTTGTTATGCTAAAGAAGAGAGAATGCTGGCAAATATCCCGATAGCCATATTCATGAGGATTGTTTCTCAGTGTTGATACTGTGGCTCCAGAATGAATGAAAATAAATATTTCCTAATTGCAGCACATAGAAAACATAAGAATAAATGTATATATTTAATGGCTGAACACTCAAGTATTTTATTTGATTTTCAATTGTGTCAAATGGAGCATTTACTTAATTGCTCCAGCCACTAGCTTCACTCTCTGACCTATATTTATGTCAAGAACAGCATTAAAACATACAGAAGTAGAAGACAGGAATGGTTCTAGATAGCTTTTTCCAGTTTTTATCTGATGAATAAGAGACTGTCTCTGAATTAGGACAAGTGTCACCCAAGCCCAGATCTGCAGCAGCTGTAAATGGGTCTCACAAAAAAGGAGGCTGACAGACTTCAGGTAGAGTCAACAGCTCCCCCCAAACCCTCCAGCCCACTCATGTATGTTAATATAAGGAAAGCAAACATTTGTAAAAGAAAGCCATCCAGCTAGAAATGTTGAGAACATGTGTTTTCCTTGTTGCAGTGCAGCCAAAAGAGACAAACTTCCATTTACACAGTATCGTGTTTTGCCAAATTAACAGTAACAGTACTATTAATATTTAATATTTATATGACACTGTCATTAGGAGGCCAGTCGGATCTTATTCCTACTGTGTGAGATGTGCAGACACCACAAATGATTTAGATTATTTTTATTTATGTTGAGGAACCATGGTAATGTGCTGCAACCCCATTGTGCCTACCAAGATGCAGGCCCCAGCTCCTGAAGGCTTAGATGCATTTTTAGGACATTTTGCTTTTATAACTGTCAGGGTTTCAAGTCAAGTTCTTTCTTTATAGTTTTTTGACATAGCATTAAAAGCTGAGTTTCTGTGTTGAATCAGACCATTATGGGATCTGGTTCTGGTAACACCTTTTCAGGATGTTACTGGGTAGTGGTAGAGGGCATTTCCCATGGCTGGGAAAGAGGTGCAGAAGGAAAAGTGTATGCATTTTTGTTTTGACATGGAAAACTGGAGCATCATGGAGTTTTATCTTTGTGTGTGGGTATCAAAACAAATCAGTGAAGCTAGTGAGATATTTTGGTTTGCCAAAGCCATGTGAGTTTTTCAAAGGACTGGATAACCACATAAAATGAGGCTCCCTGGGTATTGTCCTAATCCCGTGAATGCTCCATCTCCTTCAATTTAGGTGTTACAGGATATATGATTCTATGAGCTGCTTACCAATGTATGAACTGGGTCCTTCAGCACCACCACCAAATAGGTAAAGATCACAGCATTACTTCTGCTACTACTACCACTACCAATTTGCCATCAGACATCTCTCAGGTCATCTTAATATCCTTAGCTTAAATTTTGATATCTTCTCTTTCAACATACATGGGGTTGATCTGAGGTTCATCCTGATATTAATTTATCAGGAAAGTTAGTCTGGCCGCTTTGATTGGCTGAGCCCCCAACTCCACGTGTATAGTCCTAGCAGACTATCTAAATTTTTTCTTCAGTGTGATGAAATGACTCCAGAATTAGTGCTATTTTGGTAGAGAGCTTTGCATGAATGAATTCACCCACTCCTCCTCAAGGAGGGACCTTGGACAGACACCCCATGGCTATGCCTCCCAGCCTGCAGCCTGTAGCACTCCACCTATCATCACAAAGGCACCCAGGATGGCTCAAAGATACCATGGGGGCTACACCTGGGGCTGCAATGCACACTGAAGTCCTGGTTTTGCTGGCTTGGTTTTTTTTCCATGATTGTGAGAAAGGAGCTTGGAGGTTTTGATGAAGCAGACAGTTTTCTGAGTTGAGTTAACAGTGTAGAAATTATGGGTTTGAAGTCAGGAACAAGCAAGCTTTTAGCTTCAAGCTTTGTGCTTTTGGCTCTCCTGATTGTCCCCACTCTCCATGTTTTGATTTGCATCATTTGTCTCAGAATGCATAAGCCAGATCCCTTCAGATGAAAGCAAGCCAAATGCTGTGCTCCAAGCAACCAAACACCTAATGTGCTCCAGCAGTTAACAGGAGGTCTGTCCTGAGGACCAGATTAGAGCTGTCCTGAAGTAAAACCACATGAGGCATGCAGTGTAGCTGCTAGGTCCTTAGCACAAATGGCTTTGCTGCTGTTGCAACCTGCAATAGGATAATCTGGTGCTCCTGTTACCCCACTTCACTTGTGAATGCGGACATAGCCTGAATCCGTGTGTGTCTGTAAGGAGCATATATATTCACACAAGCTCACTGCCTGTTCACAGCAGCCTGTCTCTCAGAACATTAATGATTCCCCTGGTACTTAGAGCCTGGGGATTCTTCTTTGGTGAGTAAATTGCAGTAGGAAGATGTGTGTGAAATTTCTATAATCTAGGATTCTCAGTAAACTCTCCTTTCTTCGACTGTGTTGAAGAAAATTAGGTGAATATATGTGGAAAGTGTTTCTTGGAGCCATATGAAATGACAGTTCACTGCATCTGTATCATACCTTGCAGAGTTATTTTACTTGCATTACTTCCAGAATGATTGCTACCGAACAAATTCAGGCAAAATAAATAATATAATTTCATAGAGAGATTTTCCAAACATAATTTTTCTTAACCAACTAAAGAGATATTCTCAACACTGAAGATAACAAAAGCAATTTTATCCTGATCTAAGTACGTCTATCATTCAGATGAGGGAAGCTAAAGCTGAACATCCAAAGGCTCTGTTAAGTCCTCAGCTGTTCCAGTTCTTACTTGACTTCATTCATGCCCTCAAGTTATACTGTATAGGCATATAAGCCAACTTCACAACCAAATTAAATGGTTGGCCTAAATTCTACTCTCTCAGGCTAGCTACTTTTAGGAAAGAAGCACTGCATTTCATACAGTTTGTGAAGAAATACCATGCTGTGCCTTTAACGTGGACTCATACATAATTCAGGAAGCCTTGCTCACCAAAGCAAGCTGTTTTTTTTTTTGTTTTGTTTTGTTTTTTGTTTTTTTTCTCTTTTCTTTGTTTAAAGACAGCAATGTAATAGTGGTTAGGACTTTTCTGAGGCACTTCACAAGAATTTTACCTCTTCAGCTACCAGTCCTGTGGCTTTAATACATCATGGACCAATTCCAGTCTCTGGCACAGTTAGTAGGAACTTTGCTCTTTCAGGCTGTAATCCTGTAACACAGAAATCACATGAATATTTTTCGTAAGTGTCAATTCTAATAGATCTCTGTTTATTTACAGTAAGATGTTATTTGGGTTCCTATTCACCACTTTCCTTCCCTCTAATCCATCCTTCTACTTCTCCACTAAATCAGAGATTTCCATCTCCAAATGGAAATGATCACCTACTGGAGGCCCTTTCTGGACCGTTTTTTCCATCACTTTGCTAACCCAATCTGCAGTGCGTAGCCAGACATGGCATAAGAAATTGTCCAAGTATGAAGAAGTGTAAAATGAAGCTGAAACATGATTTGTATGATGCTAGAATTGAACCTAAAGCTGTGAAAAACATATAAATAACATCAAATATGCTCAGGTTTGAGTGGGCTTTGGTTGTTAAGTGTTCTGCACAAAAGTGGCATTTCAGTGGGCTTAGAACTGTTTGAAAAGTCAGGATAAATTTGCCATTTTTGAAGGTGAGAGGGAGGAAAGAGAAAGTGATACATAACGATAGATTACGTGATTTAAAAGCCACCTGTCTCCTTTCTTTCAGTAGTTCATGTGCGGTCTGGATGATAGGATAGTGAGAT